>NW_020954585.1:14842986-14865819 GCF_900497805.2 Vombatus ursinus
CACACACACACACACACACACACACACACACACACACACACACACACGCTTGGTAATAAAACTCTGACTTACCCAACAGAGAAGTAGGAGGTTAAAGGGAATAAGGGACAACGAAAATTTATAAAAGGGAAAGCAGAAAAAAAAAAGATGGTGGTCAGAAACAAAACTGTCTTTAGAATAAGGCAGTATAAAAAGAGACAAGGAAGGATAAACAAAAGAAAACAGGATAGAGAGAAATGCACAGTTAATAATCATATCTATGAATGTGAATGGGATGAATTCACCCATAAAACAGAACTGAATAGCAGAATGGATTAGAAACTAGAATCCAATAATAGGCTAGTTAAAAGAAACTCACTTGAAACAGAGACACACAGAGATAAAATAAGGGTTTGGAGCAGAATCTATCATGCATCAGTTGAAGTAAAAATAAAGTAGGAATAGCAATCATGACAAAATCAGACAAAGCAAAAGCAAAAATAAACCCAATTAAAGGGATGAATACAGAAACTACATTTTCCTAAAAGAAAGCATAAACAATGAAGTATTATCAGTACTAAACCTATGTGCACTAAATAACACTTAATTCACTTTTTTTTAAACTTTTACTTTAAGAAAATCTCCTTTAATTTATAAGATTTCCATTTTGGTGTTTAATTGGGTATTTTTTTTTAATTTGTAATTTTTCTTATTTATTTATCTATTCATTCATTCATTTATTTTTAGTTTTCAACATTCACTTCCATAAGATTTTGAGTTCTAAATTTTCTCTCTCTTCTTTCCCTCCCCCTCCCCTATACAGCATGCAATTGATATAAGATCTACATATAGATTCATATTGAACATATTTTCACATTAGTCATGTTGTAAAGAAGAATTAGAACCAATGGGAGAAACCACAAGAAAGAAGAAACAAAAGAGAGAGAAAGACAGAGAGAGACAGAGAAAGTAAGAGAGAGAGAGACAGAGAAAGAGAAAGAGAGAGAGAGAGAAACCAAGAGAAAGAGAGAGAGAGATAGAGAGAGAGAGCAAATAGCATGCTTTGATCTACATTCAGACTCCATAGTTCTTTTTCTGGAGGTGGACAGCATTTTCCATCATGAGTCTTTTGGAGTTGTCTTAGATCCTCGAATTGCTGAGAAGATCTAAGTCTATCAAAGTTAGTCATCACACAATGTCACTGTTACTATGTACAATGTTCTCCTGGTTCTGCTCACTTCACTCAGCATCAATTCATGCAAGTCTTTCCAGGTTTTTCTGAAGTCTCTCTGCTCATCATTTCTTAGGGAAGAATAGTATTCCATTACATTCATATACCACAACTTGTTCAGCCATTCCCCAATTGATGGGCATCTCCTCAATTTCTAATTCTTTGCCACCAGAAAAAGAGCTGCTATAAATATTTTTGTGCATGTGTGTCTTTTCCTCATTTTTATGATCTCTTTTGGATACAATCCTAGAAGTGGTATTGCTGGGTCAAAGGGTATCCACAGTTTTGTAGCCTTTTGGTTATAGCTCCAAACTGCCCTCCAGAATGGTTGGATCAGCTCATAACTCCTCCAACAATGCATTAGTATGTTCCAATTTTCCCACATCTTCTCCAACATTTATCATTTCCCTGTTTTGTCATGTTAGTCAATCTGATAGGAGTGATGTGGTACCTCAGAGTCATTTTGATTTGCATTTCTCTAATCGATAGTGATTTAGAGTATTTTTATATGACTATAGATAGTTTTAATTTCTTCCTCTGAAAAATGCCTGTTCATATCCTCTGGCCATTTATCAATTGGAGAATGACTTATAGTCATACAAATTTGACTCAGTTCTTCATATATTTTAGAAATGAGGCCTTTATCAGACACTGGTTGTAAAAAAAAATATTTCTGAGCTTTCTGCTTCCCTTTGAATCTTGATTGCATTGGTTTTGTTTGTGCAAAAAACTTTTCAATTTAATGTGATAAAAATCATCCATTTTGAATGCCATAGTGTTGTCTATCTCTTATTTGGTCATATATTCTTCCATTCTCCATATATTTGACAGGTAAACTATTCCTTGCTCTCTTAGTTTGAGTATAGTATCTTCCTTTATATCTAAATTATGTATCCATTTTCACTTTCTCTTGGTATATGGTGTAAGATATTCTTGTGTACCTAGTTTCTGCCATACTATTTTCCAATTTTACCAGCATTTTTTTGTTAAATAGTGAGTTCTTATCATAGAAACTGGAATCTTTGGGTTTAACAAATGATAAATTTAATTTGTAATTTTTCTACTTTTTCATTGCAAACCCAATAATTGTTCTCTTTTCTTAATTTTATTGATGTACTTGTTTAGAGATATAAATTTCCCTCTAAGTAGTGCTTTGACAGAATCCAGCAGTTATTGAAATGGTATCATATTGTCATTCTCTTTAATGAAATTATTTATTTTTATGATTTGTGCTTTAACCGACTCATTCTTTAGGATTTGATTATTTAGTTTCCAATTAACTTCTAATCTCTGCTTTTATGACCCTAATAAATTGAAGTGGGAGCTTTGTTATTAACAAATAAACTATTTGTTAACTTAATTTAAAAATACTAGTATAAAAAAGGAAAAAAAAAGATGAATGTGCCACCACCAATGAAGATGAAATTAAAGTCATTGTTAGGAGTTATTTTGGTCTAGTTACATGCCAGTAAATTGACAAGGTAATTGAATAGACAAATATTTATACAAATATAAACTTTGCAGATTAACAGAAGATGAAATAAAATACTTAAATAACCCTATCTAGGAAAAATAAATTGAACAAGACTTAAATGAACTCTTGAGGGGAAAAAAATCCCCTTAATCAGATAGATTCACAAGTGAATTCTACCAAATATTGAACGAACAATTGATTTTAAAACCATATAAAATATTTGGAAAACTAGCAAAGGAGTCCTACCAAATTCCTTCAATGATACAAATATGGTGCTGATACTTAAACGAGAAAAGAGCAAAAACAGAAAGAGAAAATAATATACTATGACTTCTAATAAACACTGATGCAAAAATTTTAAATAAAATACTAGCAGAGATTACAGCACTATATCACAAAGATCATACAGTTTATAATTAGGCTAGATTTATGCCAGGAATATAGGTCTGCTTTAGTATTGGGAAAACTATCAGCATAATTGATCATATTAATAACAAAAGCAACAAAAATCTTAAAATTACCTCAATAGATTTAGAAAATCTTTTGACAAAATAAAACAGTCCTTTATATTAAAAACACTAGAAAACATAGGAATAAATGGAGCATTCCTTAAAGTGATAAGTAGTATCTATTAAAAGCCATCAATAAGCATTATCTGTAATGAGGATAAGCTAGAAGCCTTCCCAACAAGATAAAGGGTGAATCAAGGATCCCATTATCACTACTATTTAATGTTGTGTGAGAAATGCTAGTTAAAACAATAAGAAAAAAAATAAATGGAAGGAGTTAAAATAAGCAATGAGGAAAAAAAACTATCACTCTTTGCAGATGGCATGATAGTATACTTTGAGAATCCTAGAGAATCAATTAAAAAGCTAGTTGAAATAGCAACTTTAACAAAGTTTCTAAATATAGAATGAAACCACATAAATCATCAACATTTCTATATATTCCCAACAAAGTCCAGCAAGGAGAGATAGAAAGAGAAATTCCATATAATAACTCCAGAAAATATAAAATACTTGGGAGTTTGCTTGTCACAACAAACCCAGGGTCTATATGAACTTAATTTAAGACAAAAACACACACTTTCCACAAAAGTAAAGTCATATCTGAAAAACTGGAAAAAATATTTATTGTTCATAAGTAGGCCAAGCTAACATAATAAAAACTAAAATTTTGCTTAAATTAATTCACTTCATTGCCATACCAACTAAGCTGCCAAAAATATTTTATAGAGCTAAAAAAAAAGTGACAAAATTTATCTGGCAAACATAAGGTCAAGAATATCTAGGAAATCAATGAAAAATATGTGAAGGAAGATGGGCTAGACATACCACATCTCAAACTGCATTATAAAATGGTAATAATTAAAACACTCTAGTACCAACTAAGTTAAGAAATAGTGGTAGATGAGTGGAATAGAGTAGGTAAACAATACAAAGTAGTAAATGACCATAGCAATCTAATGTTTTTCCAAACTTTTTGGAAAAGATCTCACAGTTTGACAAAAACTGCTGGGAAAACTTGACTTCTACAAAGTTGAGGTCAAAATGGACTTAGCTATATAGGGTAATATCATAAATTAATTAGGGGAGCATGGAAATTTTTTTGTCAGATTTATGCATAAGGGAAGAATTCATGACCAAACATGAGATAGAGATTATTACAAGATGTGAAATGGATAATTTTAATTATATTAAACTAAAAAATATTGCACAAAATCAATGCAGTCAAGATTAGAAGAGAGGGGGCAGTGAGGTGGCACAGTGAATAGAGCACTGACCCTGGAGTCAGGAGGACCCGAGTTCAAATCCAGCCTCAGACACATAGTACCGACTAGCTGTATGACTCTGGGATAGTCACTTAACACCCATTGCCTCCCCCCACAAAAAAAAGATTATAAGGGAAACAGGAGATTGAGAAAAAAATACATCAAGTTTCTCTGATAAAGGCCTCATTTTTCAAATATATAGAAAATTGAGTCAACTCTATAAGAATACACATTATTACCTAATTGATAAATGGTCAAAGGATATGAACAGACAGTTTTTAGAAGAAATTAAAGCTATCTATAGTCATGTCCCTATGATTAGAGAAACATAAATTAAAAAAACTCTGAGGTAACACCTCATACCTATCAGATTGACTAATATGACAAAAAAGGAGAATGATAAATGTTGGAGAGAATGTGAAAAAATTGGGACACTAATACACTGTTAGTGAAGTTGCAAATTAGTCCAACCCTTCTGGAGAACAATTTGGAACTATGCCCAAAGGAATATAAAACTGTACATACCCTTTGATCCTGCAATACCACTACTAAGTCTGTATCCCAAAGAGATCAAAGAAAAAGGAAAGGATTCTGTGCGTGTGTGTGTGTGTGTGTGTGTGTGTGTGTGTGTGTGTGTGTGTGTGTAGCATCTCTTTTTGCAGTGGCAAAGTATTAGAAATTGAAGGGATGTCCATCAATTGGGGGATGACTAAATAAGTTGTGACATATGATTGTAAAGGGTATTATTATGATATAAGGAATGACAAGTAGGATGGTTTCAGAAAAATCTGGAAAGATTTATATGAACTATTGCAAAGTGAAGTGAGCAGAGCCAGAAAACCATTGTACACAGTAACAGCAATATTGTACAATGATCAACTGTGAATAACTTAGCTATTCTCAAAAATACAATGATACAAAACACTTCGTAAGGCTTGTAATGAAAAATACTATCTACCTCCAGAGAATGAAACGTGACATCTGAATGTAGTTTGAAATATAATTTTCACATTATTTATTTATATGTTTATTTTTTGGTCTGTGTTCACTTTTGTGACATGGCTAATATGGAAATGTGTTTTACATGTGCAGTCATGGAAGGAGGAGGGTGGGCAAAAATGGAAGTAATTTGGAATTTAAAATTATTTCCCAAATAATGTTTAAAATTGTTGTACATGTAATCAAGAAAAAATAAAATAAAATTCTAAAAAAGAAAACTTGAAAGTATCATATCATTTTAATCATTATCTTCAAAGGCAAAATAGTCAAAAATAATATATTTTACAAACAGATATTTTATAATAAATTCATCAAAAGTACTTTACTAAGTATAGGCTACTTATGGCAATAAAGTCAAATAGTAGGGATTGTGCTAGATTTGAAGCTAAGGTTTGGGTGACTCAGACTCCATATATGACACATTAACTTTCTGACCATAGAGAAGTCATTGTATCTCTTGACTCTCAAACAATTATCTAAGAGTATAACATATTATAAAGGAATTGTGATCTAGATCAATGAGGGCAGTTCTCACATTAATCAATTCTCAGGTCCATAGGAGTTACTTATGCTACTCAGTTATCATTAAAATATTGATTAACTTGGGACATCATATCTTAAGTTATTTGATTTTGCTTTATCAATTTATTGCAAAAGATTTCTTGGCCATATTATTCATTCTGTGTTGATTGGGATATAGATAGGTTTTCCCTCATTTGTTTAAAAACACACTAAACCTCTCAAATTCTCAATAAAATTATTGATAACAATTCAGGATAATTTTTTAAATTCAGGATATAGAATATTGAATATAGAATTCTACAACAGACATGTTACCCATCTCCCTCAAGTAAATTGATCATATACATAGATGTGTTCAAAACATAATAATATTATTCTAAATAGTAATAACAAATAACAATAATAACCTTAACATAACACTTAGTAAGTTCTAGGCACTGTGCTAAACACTTTACAATTATTATCTCATTTGGTCCTCACAATGAGGTAGGTGCTATTATTATCCCCATTTTACAGATGAGGCAAAAAAGGTCAAGTGACTTGCCCCAGGTCATACATCTAGTAAATGTTTTATGGCTGGATCTGAACTCAGGTCTTCCTGACTCCAGGCCCAGCTCTCTATCCACTACATCATCTAGCTGCTTCTCATACAAGGAGAATATTTATATACTTAACATATACTATATGCAATATGAATATTCATTTTCAAGACATAGTATTTTTCAATGGGGAATTCACATTATATTATAAAATGTACTATTGTTTACATGAAATATCAAAGGGGAATGGTATCTCAGATGCATCCAAAGTCCCAGATGTCAGATATAGATTGTTTAGCTACATGGTGACAAAAATTAGATTTGAAGCAGTTTCATGTGTAAGTCAAAGGACAGACAAAATGCAACCATCCTGTGCGGTCTACATCAGGCCAGAAAGTTTCTATCACCAAAGAAGATATAGGTAGAGAATAAGCAATCCCTGAGGTGTCTATCAGAGAGAGCAAAGATGTTGCAGGTTATAAGGAAGAGAAAAAGGGAAGAAAGGAAAGAAAACATGTCCTTAGATTGGTACTCAAGATGCAAAGTGGAATGATGAGCCACCCTTCATACTCATACCTAGAAGAAGAAAGCCAACAAGATTTCAAAATTCTTCTCCATCTTTTATGCATACATACCTCTGTTTGCATCTAAACAATACTCTGCATAACATTACAACTATCAGGGTCACAGACGTGCCACTGGGTCACAGTTACTATCCAAGAAACACTCTAATTTATATCCAAATTCAACTTGCTGCCAGAATAAGTGTAAAATGATACTCTCTCACTACTAAACTCTACATTTTATCTGCTATGCATATTAGGATTTTATTATAATTCAGACAAAGTCTGGCACCATTTCCACGTAAATCTGTTTCCTTGATGTAGTAACTAGATGTAGGCCTTCCAATTTCTGATACTTTTTCCTTGGCTCAGTTTGCTACACACAAGTAATTCATTAATCAGCATGATACAGCCCTTTCTGGCACATTATAATATTGTTACTCTAAATACTGTGATGATTATAATCACTGTTTCTTTTAATATCCACATTATTGAATGGAGGCGATATTTTGCTATACAGATTTCTGTATTATTCTGTATATCTGTATTATGTATAGTATTATTCTGTGTATAATCTGGATTTCCTGTCTTGGTTAAGTAAGGTAGTTGCTTATAGTAGGTAATACTGATTTTGGGAGGTAAATAAGTGAGGTATACACACACACAGACACACACACACATACATATATAATCTCAGGAAAATGTGAGAGCAAAGGATAAAATAGAAGGTATTCTGTCAGAGCAGAATTAAATAGATATGAGGTAAAAAATGGTTTTCTTTTTGTAACAACATATGGGTGTTCTTCACATTGAGGGCAAGGACATTAGGAAAAGTGCTTGTTTTCTCACTGAATGGCAGGCTATTGGCATATAATTCAATTCTCTCCACATAATCTAATTCTGATTGCTTTATAGTGTTCAGACAATTTAGCACATCATGGAAGTATCATGGATCTGACAACAGATATTACTCTATACAAACATTTCTGCTACTATTAAACTTAAGAAAAAAAAAGTGTTTGATGAATTCTTTAGAAAAGGGACATTTTGTTGTTCTTGGATTCATCTGTTCCTGTTGTTTTTTCCCTCTTTGTGACACGTCAGGCAGATATTATGAGACATAAGTCGAATTTTTCCTGAGGAGTACCTTTTACCTGAAATGTTTTCTCAGAACTCAGTCTTTTAAAAATGACACAACTGAAATTTCGCATTATGTCATATAATTCAGTCAACATTTTAAGAGATTATAAAATACAAAATAATATACTATGACTTTTTCCTTATTTTTTGAACACATACCTTTCTTCTCCTCAAACCTCAATTCCTTATTCTCTAAAATGTTATAACCATAGACTATAATTTATTATGAGCATATCATGAAGAGTTTTGTCCTTTTAAAAATGTTCACTAGTTCTATATGCATGTTACTAGAAGAAAAGGTGTAATACAAAGTATCAGAGATGCACAAATCTGAGATAAAAGACATCCAAAAGTCTATATTGTCTAAACCAGAGGTGTCAAACTTACAACCCATGGACTGGGATGTAAAATTCCCTACCGCCACCAGAACCAGATTAAAATGTAATTGCAAAATGTGACACAAAATTAATAAAAATAAAATAAAATACAGATAATCTTTCATTGTTTTATTTTTCTGAATCAATCTGTTGCTGCAGGGATCCATTTCTATTTGTCTTTGACACCATAGTTCAAAATCATAAGAATCTTTTCAAAAACATACTAAATAAAAGTTCATTAGGTTTTGCTTTAAGACCACTGATAAGGGCAAACCCACCACTTTTAGAGAAAGCCCTTTGGGACAGCTTTAATTGTTATGAAGTGTTTTCATTATATCAGCCTAATAAATGAGCTTAAGTGTTTACCATATGAGAGGTACCAAGCTAAGCACAGTGGATACAAATGAAAAACAAAATAAAACAAAATCAGTCCTTGGTCTCAAGGAGCTTACATTTAAATAAAGCAGGTAACATATATAAAAATAGGTATACAATCTATAGGCACAGTATATGGAAGATAACTTTACTCAGAATGGCACTAGCAACTACAGGAACTAGAAAAATTTTCCAGCAAAAGGTCACATTTGAGCTGAGGAATGAAAGATGGCAGGGATTCTAAGAGGTTAAGATAAAGAAGGACTTCATCTTAAACACAAAGTGCTTAGGCATGGGAATGTGAGATGCAGCATTTTGTGTAAGAAAAGCAAGTAATTCAGTATATCTATACCATAGAGTATGTGAAGGGCAGCAGTGGGTAAAAGAATTAAGAGATAAAATGGGCCAAGTTGTGAAGACATTTAAATGTTAACCAGGAAAGTTTATAAATGACCCTGGAAGTAACAGGGAGTCATGGGAGATGAGTAGAGGGTGGGGGTAATGGTCATACATGAGCTTTAGGAAAATAGCACTTTAGACACTGTAAAGAGGATAGATTCGAGTGGGGAAAATTTTGAGACAAAAAGATCAATTAGAAGACTGTTGGTAGAATCCAAAGAGGCAAGGTGATGAAGTCCTGAACTAGGTGGTCACAATTTAAGTGGAGAGATTTGGATGAATTTGAATTTGATAGAGGTGGAAAAAGAAACTGTAAGATTTTTTGCCAACATATTCAACCTACAGGGTTGAGAGTGACAGGGGAGCGTGCAAAGTGATATGAAGCATATGAGAAATGATGCAGAGTGAAATAAGCAGAACCAAGAAAACAACATACACAGTAACATCCTGTTGTTATTGTTGTTGCTATTCTGTCATTTTAGTTATGTCTCTCTTTTCATGATACGTTTTGGGGTTTTCTTGGCAAAAATACTGGAGTGGTTTGTCATTTCCTTCTCTAGCTTATTTTTCCAGATGAGGAACTAAGGCAAACTGGGTTAAATCACTTGTTCAGTGTAACATAGCTAGTGTCCTGTGTCTTGAAACAGATTTTAATTGAGGAACAATACTCTCCCTGACTTTAGGCCCTACACTCTATCCACTGAGCTACCTAGCTGTAACTACACAGTAACTACAATGTAAAGTGAAAGAACAGTGACATACCAAAAAAAAATCAAAGTAAATATAACAAAACTATAAATATCAAGTAGGACTTGAATAAAGAAAAATAAGGACTCCTCCCACTCACCCCTTTGTGGAAGGGCTACACCTTGCACATGATTTTGAAATTTTTTAATGTATTAATCAAAAATGCTATGTTTTTTTTTCGTGTCTGAAGAAACACTCTTTGTCATGTGGAATGGTTCCCTGGCAGGGGAAAGGAGAGAGATACTTGGTATAACCCTGATAATGTAACAACCAGAAGACCTCAATAGGATATTACTCTAAAATACTATTAATGAACCCTCTGGTTCTAGGCATTCAATCTAATTATACAAATGCCCAATTCCAATTCTACATCTCTACTCTTAATTTTTTTTAATTTTAATTTTATTATTATAAATTTATTTATATTTTTTTTTAGTTTTCAACATTCACTGAGACCCAGGTCCGAGCAAGGGCAAAGCAAGAGAATCCTGCCTCAGCACAAACAAAAAGTACCTGCAATCCCCCTCTGATCAGTCACTTGATCCTCCCTCTGTCTCTGGTCCAAGAGCTCTGGAAGCAGCCACTATCCTGGGGTTGTGCTGGGACTGGGGCTGGACCAAGCTCCTCTCTCACTGTGGTCCAACAGACCTTTCCTACTAACCTTCTAAGTTGTCTTTGGTGTTTGTAGGTTGAGAAGTCTGGAAACCACCACAGCTCCCTTTGATTCAGTCTCCTGAGGCCTCCTTCAGGTTTGCTGAAGCCTGGTTTTTGCCTGCGCACCCGTGCTGAGCTGCACTCCTCTCCCAGCCTGGCGCAATTGACCTTTACAATCAACCATCTAGGTTGTCTTGGGATAGCATTTTGTTTCACTCTATCTTTTTGTGGGTCCTGCTGCTCTCGAGTTTTTTTTTAGAGCCATTTTTATAGGTATTGGGAGGGGTTTGGGGGAGAGCTAATGCATGTCAGTGCTTTTACTCTGCCATCTGGGCTCCACCCTTCTATCTCTCTACTCTTGTGTAACCCACATACCTTCTTGTTCACAAGATTAAACTTTGACTATAAATACTTTGTTAATATCTAGATATGTTCTATATGCTGCATACACCTGATTTACAAGTCTAGTAACCCTGTTTAAAAAGGAAATGAGGTTATCTGGTATGATTTATTCCTGATAAAGCCATGCTGACTCTTTGTTAAAAAAAAAAAAACTTCCTTTTCTAAATATTGATTAACCATCAGTTTACTATTATGTTCCAGAATTTTAACAAGTTATAATAATTTAATAGCCATACTCATTGATGAATATTGTTTGTAAATTACATTATCTTCTCTATTTTTGAAAATTTGGACATTTGCGTATCTTTAGTCTTGCATCATTCATTCAGTGATTTAAGTATTCATTAAATATTTCCCTTTCTAGCTATACCCTTGAATCTCTGGAGATTTCTTCCTCAACTCCTGCTTTCTTCTCATCCTGGAGATGTCTCTGCCCCTGTGGTTCTCTCCTATGACTGGTAACTTACTTTCCAATACTTCATTTTAAGAAAGCACTATGACCAGTTATGCTCCCTTCTCTCTTTTTTTCTCTACTTCTAACACTAAAATTTTATACTTTACCCCAAAATGCCCTGGATATGGCTTCACCCCCAGTAGTCTCCCAACTTTTATTGGTGAGTTCCTGTCTAGAACCTTCACTTGAGGATCTGGCCAGACCAATCTCATTTCTCTCTAAGCTGCACTCCTAACTCTCCAAACCTTTGTAACTGGTCCATGTGTGTACTTTCCTTTACTTTCATTTCAGCTTTCTTGCACGTGCAGTATTTTAAAGTGAGGATTATTTTCCTTTTTGCTTCTACTTTTATTCCTGGTACTTAGTGGAATGTTTGGCACATAGTACTTAATATATATTTTCTCTTCCTTTTCCTTCATCATTTATTTACCAATCTATCTATTCTCTTTCTCAATTATTATTTCTGTGGCTAATTTCTTTATCCACTCATTATTCAGAAAGCCATTATTAAGTCTCAATTAAGTTCTGTATCTTTTTCTTGCATCCCTTGTATTAAAAAATAGTGCAGTGTGACTAGTAAGTTTGTGAATAGTTGTTATTATAATCCTCAGCAAAACCAAAACTTTAGAAAAATAAATCTCAGATTTTTTTATATAAATTTCAATAGCTTTACTTATTATCAATCCTACATAAAGAAATAATTTTATTATACAAAAGGGTAAAATGTTTTCAAATTTTTGTCTTCATTTTATTCATTATGTCTTCATATAATTGTATAAATTATAAATAACTGAAACTCAAGCCATATAATCATAGTAGTAGTAATAGTAATAATAATGAGGAGGAGGAGGAGGAGGTTGATAATAATTAATAATAATAATAAAACTATGTAGAGTAAAAACTTCATGAAATAACATTGGAGGATTTAGATGCTTAGAGCATCCTTCATCCCACCCCCATTTGCTTCTAGTGATTGGCTGAGTGAAAGTGTTCAGGCTTTTCATTTATGTTATAGTTGTCATGATCTTTAACAGATTCCTCATTGTGGTTGCTCAATCTGAAGTCTACTTAACCACACAAATGGTGAAAAACAAAGATTCTACCCAGCCATGTAAAGTAAATAGCAAAGGCCTGGAGGAAGGTAGGTAGAAGATTTGGGCAATACTATTTTTAAATAAATGTTCCTTCCAGATTGAAAAAAATCTCTGATTCAATAAGTGTTAAGACACTGTCAAAGAAATTGAAGTAACATAAATTGGTAGAATGATTATGACTGGAATGGCTTCCTGGCTAGTGAAAGTTATATATGTTTAAGATAACTAGGTTTGGGGAGCATATTTATTTAAGGAAGTAATATGGAAATAACCTTAACATAGGAGAACTATAAGTTGTTTTAATGGGAGATGAAGGCCCTCCATTAAAAAAAAAACATTCATTATTGAGTAACATTGAAATCAATAATTAAGAACTTATATCACACATGATCAGGCAATATAAAATAAGTTACTAAAAGATCCTGAACAGAGGTTTATGCTTTCATGATAAAAGTGACACCATAAATAAAGGCACCTTCCTTCCCACAAAAGGAAATTAGAATTATCAGGGGAAGAAATCTCCCGAGGAATGAGAGAAATATTCTGAAACAATTTAACTGCAAGTTTTATGATAATGGATGATCCCATCAACTCTTCTATTATCAATCTTATATGAAGAAACAAAATTGTATTTACTTGAGAAAAAAGAGAAAGTCATGCCTTCAAATTATTGTCTTCAACATTAGGTATATATATCACAGAAATTCTGCCTCCTAACTCAAGATTTATCCTAGATTAAAATCATCCATCAAGTAGAATTGAATGTGCTCCTGAATTTTAAGAGTGCATTGTTTTATTTTTAGCTCTAAAAAAAAGAAGTATACAAAGGGTAAATCTTAGTAATTGTTCAATCATTATAATTTGTACAATTCTTTTAGAGATTTAACTACTTTCCATCTTTTCACTTCAAATTAAAATGTGGTACTTTTAAAACAAACCATGTTATGAGAAATAGAGGAAAAAAAACAATATTTAATCATGTATCCCCTTTGATCTCAATTGAAGGAACTTGTACAGATGTAGAACTTTCCATTTTTTTCTCATAATTTAACATCTCCAGATACTTTGTCATTTTATTTAAGGCTCTTTCTCATTAATGTCTCTGGAAATTAGCTGTGCAAATTTGAATTTAAGAGTTAGGAAGATATATATATATATAATATATTATATATTACACATAAATATACATATCTGTTTATATATACACATAAATAGACTATATATATCATCTATTTTTCCTTTCTTTTTCTATCTCTTTTTATCTATCTATCTATCTATCTATCTATCATCATCATCATCATCATCATCTGTAACAGAGTTAAAGAAATGTCATGTTGATCAGGGTTTTTTCAGCTAGTTTCATTTACCCTTCTACTATTACTGATTCATTGACAAGATGAATTTTCCCAGTACATATAAACCTTCCTTTAATACTCTAGGAAGTAGTATGAAAAGTTCTGTAATGCCATTGATTGACTGATTGACTGATGAATAAGCTCTCAGCTTCGAGCAATTGACAATACCCCTAACAAATTACACTTCAGTGTTAGATCTAAGTCCTTCTCTTCTCTGAGAATGTTTCCCCAATCAGTTGTTGCCTTCCATTTATATTCACAGTAAGCATAATCTATATTAAGAGGTTCTGGTGTTCACAACTTTTTGTAAAAGCAAAATAATATTTAAAGGGGGAGGGACTAATTTTTTTTTAGTTCCTCCACCTAATACACACAGTAAAATAAGGCTCAGGATTGTGTGAGGCCAAGGAGAGAAAGGAAAAACTGAATTACTGACAGCCTTTGCAGCCTAAATGTTAAAGTAAAATAGCTTTTAAAATGAGACACTTCTTTTCTGATGGCCCAAGCAGCCTCTTTTCTAAAGTTCTAGCCTCTTTTCTAAATCCTTTGAGGTAGCTTTCTTTTTTATGATCATGGCTCTTAGGTAGTCCAATAATTTTTAAGTTATCTCTCCTGGATCTATTTTCCAGGTCAATTGTTTTTCCGAAGAGATATTTCACATTGTCTTCTGTTTTTCAATTCTTTTGGTTTTGCTTTATAGTGTCTTGTTTTCCCATAAAGTCATTAGCTTCCATTTGCTCCATTCTAATTTTTAGGGAAGTATTTTCTTCAGTAATCTTTTGGACTTCCTTTTCCATTTGGCCAATTCTGCTTTTGAACACATTCTTCTCCTCATTGGCTTTTTGGATCTCTTTTACAATTTGGGTTAGGCTATTTTTTTAAGGTGTCATTTTCTTCAGTATTTTTTTGGGTCTCTTTTAGCATTCTGTTGACTTGTTTTTCATGATTTTCTTGCATCGCTCTCATTTCTCTTCCCAGTTTTTCCTCTACTTCTCTTACTTGCTTCTCAAAATCCTTTTCAAGCTCTTCCATGGCCTGGGACCAATTCATATTTTTCTTGGAGGCTTCAGATATAGGAGCTTTGACTTTGTTGTCTTCTTCTGGTTGCATATTTTGATCTTCTTTGTCACCAAAGTAAGATTCCATGGTCTGACATTTTGAGCAGTTTGCTCATATTCCTAGTCTATTACTTGACTATTAAACTCTTTGTTAAGGTAGGGGTCTGCTTCCCCTGTCCCAAGCTTCAGGGGTTTTGTGCAGCTGTTTTCAGAGATACTTCTAGGGACCTATACATTTTCAGTTCTTCCAAGGTGGTATGATCAAAGGTGAGGTGTTTACTCATTTCCTGGCCTACACTTTGATCTATGAGTGACCACAAGCACTCTTTTCTGCCTTGGAACTGTGAGAAGGATTCCTTTTACACTGCTGGCACAAGCTCCACCATGCCAATGCTCCTCTTTGCCACAGGATCACCACCCAGGACTGTGACCCAGATCCAAGCATGGGCAAAGCAAGAGAATCCTGCTTCAGCACCATCAAAGAGACCCCTGCAATCCCCCTCTGATCAGTCACTTGATCCTCACTCTGTCTGTGGGCCAAGAGCTCTGGAAGCAACAATAATAGTGAGGACATTCTTATGGAAAAGTGCGATGGGATGGGATCAATGGTAAACATAAAGGGGTTTTTGTCATAGTTCAAATCTCTAAATACTCTGCCATGCTATGTAAGGCTATTTCTCATTCCTCTTTCTCAAATTAGCTAGATAATTTTAAATTTAAGGATTGAGACATCCTATATAATCTATACATACATAGAAGGGTCATCTCTTCATAAAGGGAGTGGGAAAGAAGGATCTCTTAGGTAAAATATCTGAGTGTTGGGAAATGAGAAGCTAAAGTGAACAGCCTCATTAGTGAAGTATGAGGTAAGGTCTTTAGCTGGAAAGGTAGGGGGGAAGGGAATAAAGACTTGGCAAATATAATTGCTGAGTTGCTTCAAATAATATTTCAGTTTGGAAACTGCCAAAATATTGTGTCAGAATAAAATGAGATAGTTTATTGAAAAAAAAATTGAGGGCATTTCAAAGTATGAGAATAATCTTTCTAATGCTTCTGTTTTTTGAATTTTCTGATCTACAAAGATCTGCAAGACAATTCTTGTAAATGGTGATAAGAAAGGCATGGGGATATTAAGAAAATGTTCTTTGAACACAGAAAAACATACTGTGTATGCCCTCTAAATTCTTAATCTGACATATTTTCCATATGAAGCTGAGATGGTTTGGTAGGCATCAAAAACTATAGCAAAAAATTTATTTAAAAAAGAATGCCATAAAGACTCTTGAAATCTCTGTGATATCATTGGTGTGGAGAATCCCTCTTCTAAGTTGTCATAACTGAAAATTTTAGTGATAAAGATGCTAAAAGACTAAGAGGAATATAGAATTGATCTCAGGAATCAAGGTTATCCTGAACAAAGAAAGATGATTTTTTGGGAAAAGATATTATGCAAGTTTGTCTTTAATATGTTTTCTATGACAGACAAAAATGTGAAATAAGACAAGGTGGAAGTCATATTGTGGAACACAAACTAGTATGAGCAGTTTATATTGTATTATAAAGATAAGAAGATACATAGTAGTTTTGAGTAAGAGTATGGCACAAACAATTCCTTCCTTCCTTTATCTTAAGAATATTAGTTTGGCAGTTGTGTAGAAGACTGTTGGAAAAGCAGAGATACTGGAAGTAGGGAAGCAATCAAGAGGCTCTTGATAGAGTTCAGGTGAGAGATAATGAGGACTTGAAGTGAGATGGCGATAATTTGAGTAAAATAAAAGGTGGTGGAGGGATAGAAGTGATATTGAGAAAATGTAGAATTGAAAATATTATGTCCAGAGTACATATATAGAAGTTTTTCAGTGAGCGATACTAAGTATTATATTTCCCTAATATTATTTTCTGAAAAAAAAGTATGAGAAAATGTGACAAATAGTAGCTTATACTGTATAACAAAAATTAATAATAGTTTAGCTCTCATTGTTAATTTTATAATTTGCTTTTGTGTATCATGAGGATTGGCATTTTAAGTATTTCCCATATTAACTTAGCAGACTCTAAATGGAATCAAATAAACGAATAAATTCTTCATTCAAAAGTTCCTTTTTTTTATGCTTACCAGTATAAGACAACTTAGGACATAAACTTAAATTTTACAAGCTTTTATTAAGTATTTATTGTATTCACATAATTTTGACAAACATTGGCAACAAATTTTAAAAAAAAGTGCCCTGTCCTTAAAGAGACTGTATTCTACTAGACATATACAGAATTTACAGATGTTAGAAAATGCAATGCATTTGAAGGAGAGAATGATAACAACTAGGGGGACCAGGAAAGGATTATCATAGAAGGGAGCATCACTATTGAGCCCTGAAGAAAGCTAATGACTCTAAGACCTAGAGGAAAGGATTGAGAGCCTTTCAGGCAAGGGGGAGAAATAAATTGTTGTAAAGCACAGACATAGGCATTCCATTGCTGATTTGAGGTGGGGGTAGTAAACACTAGACACCCATTTGAAATGAAATGCAGATTATATGAAACAAAAATCTATGAGATAAGCACTATTGCCAACCAATTGTCCCACTTGTGGCTGTACAAGAGAGCCTACCTAAAGCATCAAGGCACTCAGAAGGAGAGACAGGTGAAATCACTTTCCGGGCCAGTCAAATCACCACCAAAGTGTTAACTACCTTCTCCCCTTACACCCTAATGGGTACGATTCAATCCTAAAATCCAGAGCATTGAGAATTGTAGCATCCCCTAAACCAACAGATTTACTTCCAGCCAAAATCCCATTACAATCATTGAGGGAAAAAAAATCACTGTTGAGGATCCAAACTTGCTCATTGTCACCAGTTACAACAGTTCTCAGAAGGGGTGTTTGTGAAATGCAAATTAACTGAAATTTCCTTTTAATAACTTATCCATTTCCTTTATATACTATAAAGAATGACGTATTTCTGCAACCCTTGGTGATGTTGGGCACAGAGATAAACATGATTATATTGGTTCTTTTTTTCCCATATATCCTAGCTGACAGATCTGTGAACTTGTGTCTGAATATTCCCTAAATCCTCCTCTCTTCTTTGGAATTTCTTGGTGCTTAATTCTTAGGTGCTTTCAGAGTTATGATTGCCCTCCCTTGTAATATTTTATCTCTAAAGATATTTTTGATATCAGTTTCTTCATGACTCTTGTAGGATCCTCAGTGTCCCTCACCTTTTCAAGCACTCCCCCAGGCCCATCAGTGATTTGATCATTTGGTGCTTTTCTCTCAAAACCTCTAGGTGGCAGCTCATCTAAATATCCTTCCTATGTCTCATACTAACTACAGAAATGATGTCCAGATCTTTCAGAAGCAGTACTTCAAGAGACCTTCCTCACTCTTCAGTTGTACTATAGTTTCAAGTAAATGTTATACCATTGATTCACACTTATACCTTCTTCTTATTGCTTGCAAATAAATACTGGGAGAAGTTTATTAATATTTCCCTGGGATGGAGCAAGCTTTCATATAACTCAAGGTGCAGCCTAGAATATACTGTCATACACATCATTCCTTCCTATTGGAGATGAAAATTGAGTTAAAATTTTCTTTTTAAAAATAAATGTAATTATAAGTGAATTTGGACACTGTTCTGACTTTACTTAACACTTTTCTTCAATTTGGATATTTAAATCATGGCTATCCTCCCCTCCCCTCCCCTCCCTTCTCCTCCCCTCACAGAATAGAGTATTATAAAGGAACAAGAGATACAAAGTACCAGTGATATCATATGAGTGTGTGTCCTCATCTATGTCAGGTTTATATTAACCCATTTCTTTCTTCAAACCCAGATGACAGATTCCTTACAGCGGGGCTAATGTGGAGACTAAAGGTGAGCAAAATGATATAGATAATGTCCTTTTTTCTATTGCCCTCTGGTGCTGCTATTTGAGATACTCACTGATGATGCAGCTGCTTCAGAGATACCTGGGTTGGATCCATTTCTAGAAAATGGTAATTATCTTCTAAGTGGCAGAAGTGAGGGGAGAATGTATTCTAAGGATGGAGGGAGCTTGAACAGAGATATTAAGATGGGGGTGTCATGTGTCCGAGGAACTTGACATAAGTTACACGTTATTTTTTCCTATGGCTTCTAAAAGGTTATATTGATTCCAGCATCCCTCAGTATTACATTATTCTCCTAAATAAGCACAGCAATTAAACTCAATAACAGCCATGATTTAAATCTCCAAATTGAAAAAAAGAAAAGTGTTAAGTAAAGTCAGAACAGTGTTCAAATTCACTTATAATTACATTTATGTTTTAAAAAGAAAATTTTAATTTACTTTTGGATTTAAATTTCTAGTTAGATTTAAAAGTTTGAGATTAAAAATTGTGTGAAATTCAGTGAACTATTAGAAATGAGCATGTTGAACCTTTTCTTTCTGCTTCATTAAAGAAATTATAGCTCACTGATTGAAAGTAAAAAAAAATAAAGCTTAGATCATTTATATTTAGGCTAAACAGCTAAGAGGGAAGGAAATGAAACAATTATATACCCTATAAAGAATCTAAACACCCTTGCACTGCTGTTTAAAGAATTTTCTAGATTATTGTTGGTAGGAATATGTTAATGATTTGAATTCTTCCAAAGGAGTGGAGCCAATTGCCCTATAGAGAAATGACCTTTCCTATATTATATATTATTTATATTATTTTTATTTACCATATATTATTTAATATACTTCTGTGAAATAGGAAGCTATAAACCAAAGAGAGAAAGATCACAGGAAAGATCCCAGATAGCAGATATTAACTAGGGAAGAATTACTTTAAGAAACTAAAGCTATCAATCATGTATGAAGATAAATCTTTGATTAACAGAAGAGTATCTAAACCATATAAAATCATTCTTGATCTTAGAATTCCCATGTCCCAAGTTTCTGAGCTGTATCATCAGGCTCCTTGAAAGCTAAATTTGAGACTTAAAAGCAGGTGAAATCCCTGGAAGTCTTGAAGAAATTAAACTCCAGACTGCAGAAGAGAAATTAAATTATATGAAAAATGGTTATTATTCATACTGAAATAACAGGATTTTTATGATGGCAGAACTAGAGACAAGTGACTTTGGTTGGAAAAAGATAAGAATTAAATTTTAAGGTAAAGGCAAAGCACCTTTGTTGACTGAGCTGTGAAAAATGCTACGGTAGTAATACAAATAAAAAGCAAAATACAGTAACAATTTACTACAAACACAATATTTTTCTTAAATGTCAATGGTTTGAAATAAAAAGAAGCCTGAGCTAATAAAAGCACATGGGTAAAATTAAGTTGAGTAGTAGAAAATAATTTTGACTGGACAAATAATGAATTAAAGAAAATCGGGAGAGATAGATAGGAAGTAGTTAATCATCATGCTAGCTTTGATTGATTTATGTGTTAGAGTTATTTAATTGGAATACTTAAAAGCTACTTATCAAGTGATTAAATGAGGTCTTTTAGAATCAATATGCCAGTATCAGGTCTGAGAAGCAGAATACTCATGGAATAAATTCATGTCTTACAACCATTGCCACAAATATAATAATATTTTATTACATTAGATGTTTTGATTACAACTAAACTCATTAGGTTCACTTGATAGTTACTTGAATTAGCATTTCAAAATCTAAATAACCAAGCCTATCAACATATCTTGGTTTTGGCAGTGTTAGTTCTATGTAGTTACTTTGAGCATTATTAATCACATGGAAGTAATGTATTCCTAGATTATTCCATTTTTCCTTGACAAGTACATGGACTTAAACTGTGCAAAAAGTATCTCTTTAGAATGATCTAATGACTTATGTAGTCACACACATGTACATACATATGTACACACATGCATATGCATATACATATATACATATACATATTTCCCAATTACATATTCCAATATTATCCCTGTTACAAAACAAAACAGACAAAAAAAGAAAAAAATAACATTTAAAAAGGATGCTTACATCTTCACTTAGAGTTCATTAGATTTCTCTCTGAAGGTAGATAGCATTTTTCATCCTTGGTACTTTGGAATTGTCTTGGATCATTGACTTTAAAAGAAAAGAAAAGTCTTTGCAGTTAATCATCCTTATAATAATCCATACTCCATATTATGTTCTGGCAATGTTTACTATATGTTGCATGAGTTCACATAAGCCTTCCAAGGTTTTGATTTGTTCTTCTTAAACCATACTGCTCATCATTTGTTATAGCACAATAGTATTCCATCACAATCACATACCACACTTTGTTCAGCCATTCTCCAATTGACAGTTATGCAATTGATTTCCAATTCTTTACCAACATTCATGCACACACACACAAAATAGTTTCTATGAACATCATTATTGAAATACTTTTTTCTGTTTTCTTTTATCTCTTTGGGATATAGACCTAGTAACAGTATTTCTGGGTCAAAGGTATGCACAGTTTTATAGCCCTTTAGATGTAGTTCAAAATTGTTCTCCAGAATAGTTGGACCAGTTCACAACTCTACCAACTGTGCATTAGTATCTAAATTTTTCCACATTCCCTCCAACATTTTTCATTTCATTTTTCTGTCATGTTGGACAATCTGATAAGTATGATATAATAATTTAAAGTTGTTTTAATTTGTATTTCTCTAATCAGTAATGGTTTGAACATTTTTTTCATGTGACTATTCACAGATTTTTTTTCTGAAAACTTACTGTTCATGCATTTTGAACATTCATCAACTGAGGAATGGATCTTATTTTTATAAAATTGGCTCAGTTCCCTATATAAGAGGTGAGGTCTTGATCAGAGATTCTTGCTGTAAAATTCCCTCATACAGTTTTCTTCTATCCTTCTAAATTTTGGCTGCATTAATTTTGTTTGTGCAAAGCTTTTAATTTCATGTAACTAATATGATCAGTTTTACTTCTCACAATTCTATCTATCTCTTGTTTGGTCATAAACTGTTTTTATCCAAAGATCTGACAAATACATTGTTCCATGCTCCTCTAATTTACTTTTAATATTGTTATTTATAGCTAAACAACTTATCCACTTTGACCATATTTTGGCATATGTTATGAAAAATTGTTCAGTTCAGTTTCTGCCAAACTCTTTTTCAGTTTTCCCAGCAATTTTTGTCAAAAGTTGAGTTTTTACTCCAAAAACTGGAATTTTTGGGGTTATTTAACACTAGAAAACTAAGGTCATTTACTTCTATGTATTGTGTGTCACTTCTTTCACATTTGTTATATATTTTCTTTGATTCCCCTTATATTTTTCACCTTTTCCTCAGATGAATTTTATTTTTTATTAGTTACATAAAATAATGCTTTGATTGGTATTGCACTTAATAAGTAAATTAACTTAGGTAGAATGTTCCTTTTTATTATATTGTCTTAGCCTACTCATGAGCAATTAATGTTCCTCCAAATGTTTAGGTATTTTATATATATATACATATATATATGTATGTATGTATGTATTTATGTATGTATGTATAATTTCTATGAAAACTGTTTTGTAATTACATTCATATAGTTCTTGGGTTTGTCTTAGTAGGTAGATTCCCAAGCAATTTATATTATCTGCAGTTATTATAATAGACTTTCTCTTTCTAACTATTACTACTAGATGTTGTTGGTTGGATGGATAGATAGATAGATAGATAGATAGATAGATAGATAGATAGATAGAT
>NW_020954585.1:14865829-14968035 GCF_900497805.2 Vombatus ursinus
GATAGATAGATAGATAGATAGATAGATAGATAGATAGATAGATAGATAGATGGATGGAAAGAAATTGCAGGGATGCCCATCAGTTGGGGAATGGTTAAACAAGTTGTAGTATATGATTATGATGGAATACTATTTTGCTGTAAGACATGATGAGCTCAATGATTTAGAAAAAAAATATGGAAAGACTTGCATGAAATAATGAAATGTGAAATGAGCAGAAGTAAAAGAACATCTTACATAGTAACAAAAATATTGTTTTAAGAACAACTTTGAGCAAATAAGTTATTTTGCCTATTATAAATTCTCAAATTCACCATAAAGGACATATGAAGAAAGATGCTATCTGTATCCAGAGAAACGACTGATAAATAGAAGTATGTATAAAACAATTTTAGATATGTGTGCATGCATGTACACACACATATATAAATACATACACATACACACACACCTATTTGTGTGTATCTATCTCTAGGGTTGAGGGGGGAAAATAGGAGGAAAGAAAAAAAGAAATTTATATGACAATTGTGTTGTTATTTAAAAGGAATATCAAGTTGTGCATAGTAGATTTGCAGTTTCATATGCAACCATCTTTTTTTATTGTACTGTTATTAAAATGCTTGTTTTATTCCATAAATTAAAAATAAAATAAAGAAAAGAAAGCTGATAATAAGTTTATTTTATATCCTGCCACTTTTTAGCTGTTAATTGTTTCAACTAGCTTTTTAGTTGATTCTCTAAGGTTATTGAAGCATATCTTCATATCATCTATAAAAAGTGATAGATTTATTCTTCATTGCCAATTCTAATTCCTTCCATTTCTTCATATTGCCTTATTACTATTGCTGGTATTTCTAACATAATATTAAATAAAAGTGATGATAATGGGACATCCTTACTTCATCCTTGATCTTACTGATAAGGCTTCCTGTTTATCCCCATTAAAGATAATGCTTGCTGATGATTTTAGTTAGAAACTATTTGTCATTTTAAGAAAGACTTCATTTATTCCTATACTTTCTAGTGTTTTTTTTTTAAATAGGAATGCATGTTGTATTTTGCCAAAGGTTTTTTCTACATTTATTGAGATGATTATCTGATTTTTGTTATTTTTTTCTTATTGATATGGTCAATTACGCTGATAGTTTTCCTAATATTGAACCAGCTTGTATCCCTGGTATACATCCCACCTGGTCATAATGTATGATCTTTGTGATATATTTGTCATCTCTTTGCAAATATTTTACTTAACAATTTGGACTGTATTCATTAAAGGAGTTATTCTACAGTTTTTTCTCTATTATTGTTTTCTCTGACTTAGATATCATACATATATGTATCATTAAATGAATTTGGTAGTACTCCCTCTTGACATATTTCTTAAGATGATTTATATAGTATTGGGAATAATTGTTCCTAAAATGTTCAGTAGAATTCATTTGCAAAACCATCTGGTAAGATAGTGGATTAGAGGTAGCCCAGCTGATCTCTCAACATTCCCACCCAAAATACTTTAAAATAATGACTTGAATTAAATTTTGGAATGGCAGAGTTAAAAAAAAAAAGTCAGGGTAAGGCATTTTTACAGCTGAGGAAAACACCTGGGATCAGCAGGAGAAATTTGTGACACCAGGGTGGAGGCTTGGGTAGTGTCCACATACATTGTTGCAGCAGCAACAGTGGCCAAAGTAGTTGCAGCTTCAGAAGCTCTCAGCCCAGAAACAGTAAGAAAGTCAGACAACTGGTTAGAAAGAGATTAAAAGGGACTCTTTGCTGTAACTGAGTATGTCTAGTGCTGATTGGCAACTTTATTGGCCATAGGCAGTTCTGGTCTGCAGTTCTACGACAGAAATGAGCACTGTGGGTCAGTCACAAGGAAGAAGTGCCCCTGGTTGTAGTTGCAAAGCAAAGAGAAAAACTAGCATATGTGGATTCGGAGGACAGGAGGCCCTTCCTGGGTAAAAAAAAAAAACAGCTCAGAGCAAGAGAACAGTGATCACAGCTCTCCCAAGGTCACCCCACCTTGGAAACATTAAAAATTTGTAGACCCTCCAGGACTAGCTCTTAGAAGAACAGCACAAAAAAAATGAAGTTTAGGACAGTGTCTTTCTACTACCAGGTTAACAAAGTTCAACTTTAACATAAAGATCAAAGTAAAAAAAAAATGGCTAGAAAAAGAAGCAAAGAAAAACAACAACAAACAAAAATAATTTGACCATAAAAAGCTACTACGGTGGCAGGGAAGACTAAGACATGAACTCAGAAGAAGACAACAATGTGAAAACAGCTGAAAAAAAAACCCTCAAAGAAAAATGCTTATGGACTGAAACCAAACAAAAATTCATGGAAGAAGATGAGTGGTACAGAGAGATGAGTGATAGAAAAAATGGGGAAAAAATGAGAGTGATACAAGAAAATTATGAAAGGAGAATTAACAGCATGGTAAAAGAAGCACAAAAATAATGAAGAAAATAACACTTTGTAAAAACAGAATTGGTCAAATAGTAAAAAGAGGTATACAAAGTCAGTGAAGAAAGAACTTATTAGATGGTAGAGCAAGAGGTGAGTCTCTCTTACCCTCCCCTATTAGCCCTTGCAAGCCCAGAAAATATCACCCCAGGAAAAACCCTGGAACAGCTGAACCAGAAGGAAGATGAGGTGCAGCAGTCCAGTAGCCCAGGTAGCTTGAGGAATTAACTGGAAAGGCCCCTCTTACCTTGAGGGAAGGGGAGCAGTACAGAACGGGAGGCATCCCAGCAAGCTAGTGGAAATCCCCATCTCAGCATACCAGGAAGAGATCCTGAAGCCCAGGTGGTGGAGAAGGCAAACATCAACACTTGGACCCCTGAGTGCCTCATTGAGGCTGGGGAACAGGTGGAAATGAGCTTAGAAAACCACCAGGTACCTTGGCATTCTACTGCAACTGGCTCTCCCAGTGCCTCAGCAAAACTAAGGGAAGCAGTGCTCCAAGGGGCCCCAGGTGGATGAACACCCTACAACATCCATCTGAAAGGAGATGAAGAAAGCAAAAGAAAGGAAAGGCCTGGGTGAGCAGGAAATCTCCAGGAGCCACACTACCTAATCCTACCCCTAAAGTTCCAGTGTTGCTGATTCCAGCCCAACACCAGGTAAGCTGCCAGAACCCTACAGCCTCCAACTGCCAGCATTGGAGACCCCAGCACACAAAACCATCGACCAGGCCCTAGGATCCCAACACAAGAAGCTTGGGTCAGTTCCCTCTGCTCCCCAGCAGGAGAGCCCAATGTCTTTAAAGGCCAGGAAATAAACAAACACCATGAGCAAAAAGAAGTGTATGATAGATTCTTATTATGGGAAGAGTGAAGATCAAGGCAGAAATTTTGAAGAGGACAACATTGTCAACACACCCACATCTGGAACCTCAAAAGGGAATATGAACTGGTCTGAAGGCCAAAAAGGATTCTTAGAAGAGCTCAAGAAAGATTTGAAAAGTTAAATGAGAGAGGTAGAAGAAAAAATGGGAAAAGAAATGAGAGGTATGCAACAGTTTGGAAAAGGAAGGACAAAAATTAAGTGTAGAAAATAAGTCCTTAAAAAATACAATTGGCTAACTGGAAAAAAAGTACACTGAAGAAAACAAGTCCCTAAAAAATAAAGTTGGCCAAATGGGGAAGGAGATACAAAATCTAATAGAAGAAAACAATTTGTTAAAAATTAGAATTGAGCACATGGAATCTAATGACTCTATGAGAGAGCAAGAATCAGTCAAATAGAAACAAAAGAATGAAAAAATAGATTAAAATATAAAATACCTCATTGGTAAAATAACTGACCTGGAAAATAGATCCAGGAGAGACAATTTAAAAATTATTGTTCTACCTGAAAATCATGATTAAAAGAAGAACCTGGTCAGTATCTTTCAGGAAATCATAAAGGAAAACTGCCCTGAGGTCCTAGAACCAGAGAGTAAAATAGCCATAGAAAGAATCCAGAGATCACCTCCTGAAAGAGATCCCAAATTGAAAACAAGAAGGAATATAGTAGCCAAATTCCAAAATTACCAGGTCAAAGAGAAAATACTACAAGCAGCCAGAAAAAAAAACAATTTAAATATCATGGAACCACAGTAAGGATTACGCAGGACCTTGCGGCTTCTACATTAAAAGACCATAGGGCATGGAATATGATATTCTGTAAGGCAAAGGAGCTTGGATTACAACCAAGGATCAACTACCCAGCAAAAATGAGTATGATCTTTCAGGGGAGGAGATGGATATTCCATGAAATAGGGTACTTCCATACCTTCCTGATAAAAAGACCAGAGTTCAACAGAAAATTTGATCTTCAAATACAAGACTCAATAGGACAGAAAGATACAATACGCAGTTAATAAGGGCAAACTATTTACATCCCTACAAAGGAAGATGACACTTGTAACTCTTGAGAACTGTATTGTTATTACAACATGTTAAAGGGGTATACATAAAGGGGGTGGGTATAAATTGACTTTGATGTAATGGTGAAAAAAATCTAATCAAGTGGGTTAAATGGATCCAAGTAAGTGAATTAATCTGATCTAACTAAGAAAATATAGTGAGAGAAAAGGAAAGGAGGAGGCAGACAAGGGTAAATTACATCACAGGAAAAGGCAGAAAATCCTATTACAGCAGAGGGAAAGAAGGGAGGGAGATGAGCATTGTTTGAACCTTACTCTCATCAGATTTGGCTCAAGAAGGGAATAACATAATCAGTTAGGCATAGAAATCTAATATGCCCTATAAGCAGTAGGAAGGAAAAGGGGAAAGAAAATGGAGGGGGCTAATAGAAGAGAGGTGGGACTGAGGGAGGCAGTGGTCAAAATCAAAACATTAGTGAGTAGGGAAAAGGAGAAAGGAGAAAGAAAAGCATAAATGGGGGTGGTAGGGAAGATGGAGAGAATGACACAGAGAGTAATCATAATTGTGAATGTGATATATGAATGGAATGGAATACTATTGTGCTATAAGAAATGATGAACAGGTGGACTTCAGATAAACCTGGAAAGACTTGTATGGTTTGATACCAAGTGAAGTGAGCAGAACCAGGAGAATGTTGTACACAGTAACAGCCACATTGAGTGATGACTGACTTTGATAGACTTAACCCCTCTCAGCAATACAAGGATCTAAGACATCTCCAAACGCTTCATGATGGAAAATGCTATCCACATCCAAAGAAAGAACTATGGAGTTTGAATGCAGATCAAAGCATAGTATTTGCTATTTTTTTCTTCTGTTGTGTTTTGTTTCCTCTTTCTGGTGGTTCCTCTGGTGGTTCTGGTGGTTCCTCCTAGTTCAAATTCTTACTTACATCACTAATGTGAAAATATGTTTAATAGGAATGTATATGTATAGCCCATATTAGATTGTGTGCCATCTTGGGGAGGGATGTAGGAAGGGAGGAGGAGAAAAATTTAAAACTCAAAAGCTTATGGAAGTTATTGTTGATAAATTAAAATAAATTAATAAAAAAATTTAATAAAAGAGAAAAAGAACTTCTTAAGAAGAAGAATTGGCAAGAAGGAAAACAGAGGTACAAAAATTAACTGAAGAAAAGAACTCCTTAAAAATAGAATTGGCCAAATGGAAAGAAGAGGTACTAAATTTGAAGAAAATAATCCCTTAAAACTGGAATTGGGCAAGTGAAAGCTAGTAACTTAAAGATACATCTAAAAACATTAAGACATGGTAGAAAAAATGAAAAAAAAAGTAGAAGAAAATGTTAAATATCTGATCAGAAAAATAACTGACCTAGAAAATAGATCAAGGTGAGTTAATTTAAGAATTTGAGTACTTCAAGGACATGATCAAAACCGAAACATTATATTTAAAGAAATTATCAAAGGAAACTGTCCTTGGTAATTTAGACTCAGAAAGTAAAACCAAAATTGAATAAATCCATCTATCACTAACCATAATAAAATCTTTCAGGAATGTTATAACCAAATTCCAGAGCTCAAGATAAAAGGTAAAATACTTCAAGCAGTGAGAAAGAAATAATTCATATAATGTTGAGCCACAGTCAGGATCACATAAGATTAGTGGCTTCCACATTAAAGGAATAAAAACTTGAAATTTATTCAGGAAAGTAAAGGAGCTAGGATTACTGCCAAAAAATAACCTACCCAACACAACTGAGTATAATCCTACAAAAAAAATGAAACAAAGGTAAACTTAAAAGAATAATCATTAGGGTCTCAAAAAATTAATTTTTTTTTTACATTCCTATATGGAAAGATGGTAATTATAACTTCTAAGAATTTTATCATTATTAAGGCAGGTAAAAAGAATTTACATAGATAGAAGGCATGGATGTGAGTGAATAAATTAGGATGATCTGCCAAAAAAAAGTCAAGGGGTGAGAAAGAGGGATGCACTAAGAGATGGGGGAAGGAAGAGGTAGAATGGAAAATTTTTTTTTCACATATAAAGGTCATTTAAGGAAAAGCTTTTATAGTGGAGGGAAATACTGGGAAGTGGTGGGCAATGCTTGAAGCTCACTCTCATTGACTTTGGTTCAGAAAAGGAAGAATACACACACACACACACACACACACACACACTTGCTCTCTCTCTCTCTCTCAGTTTAGTATAGAAATGTAACTTATCCAAAGGGAAATAGGAAAGTACGGAGAAAGGTGGGGATGATTAAAAGGAAGGCAGAATAAGGGAGGCTGTGGTTAGAAGGAAAATAGACTTTTGAGGAAAGACAGGATAAAAAGAGAAAGAAGAAGAAACAGAAGAAAATGCGATGGAGAGGAAAGCAGTTAATAATCATAACTGTGAATGTGAATGGGATGAGCACACCCATAAAACAGAAGTAGATAGCAAAATGGATTAGAAACCAGAATCCAAAAATATGTTGTTTCCAACACATGCACATGAAATAGAAAGACTCACACAGCATTGAACTAAAGGGCTAGGTAGTATCTAATGTGCTTTAACTAAATTAAAAAAAAAATGCAGGGGTAGCAAACATGATCTCAAAGTAAAAGAAAAATAAACCTAATTAAAAGAGATAATCAGGAAAATTGTATTTTGCTCAAAGGCACCATAGACAATGAAGTAATATAAAAATCTTTCACAAATTTCATTTCTGAAATATATACTGAATATATAAGAGATTCCAATTTGTAAAATAAAAGCCATTTACTAATTGATAAATAGTCAAGGGATATAAACAGGAAGTTTTCAGAAAGAATCAAAGCCATTAATAGTCATAAAAATTCTCTAAATCACTATTGAATAGAATAAGGCATATTAAAAACAAATCTGATATACTGATTCACACCTATCATTAAAGACAAATGCAGAAAAGGTTGAAGGAAAAATATCTTAATGAACTGTTGGTGGAGTACTAGGAGGGAGAGAATTAAGAACTCAAAATAAATGACAAGAATGTTTATAATAAATCAATATTAAGATAAAAAAAAACCTTTATCTGATCCTGGTGATCCTTTCTTAGGATCCATTGACGATTTGTCCAATTTCTAAGATAGGTTTATTTAAGTACTTTATTTCCTCTTCTGTTAATGTGGGCAGCATATAGTTTTATAAATATTCATTCATTTCACTCAGATTGTCAGGTTTACTGGCATACAATTGGGCAAAATAACTCCTAATAGTTATTTTAATTTCATCTTCATTGGTGGTACATTTACCCTTTTCATTGCTCAAAATGGAAATTTGGCTTTCTTTTTTTTAATCACATTAACCAAAGATTTATCTATTTTTTTATAAAACCGGTTCAGACTTTTTACTTCAAATTTTTATCTTCAATTTTATTGATCTTTCCTTTGGTTTTCAGGTTTTCTATTTTGGTATTTAATTGGGTCTTTTTAATTTGTTCTTTTTCTAGGTTTTTTTTTGTATGTCTAATTTATTGATCTGCTCTTTTCCCTCTTTAATTGACATATGCATGTAGAGATATAAATTTTTCCCTCTGTACTGCTTTGGCACCACCTCCCAAATTTTTCTCTGTTGTCTCACTGTTGTCATTCTCTTTGACATAATTATTTATTGTTTCTATGATTTGTTCTTTTGACCCATTCATTCTTTTGGATTAGGTTATTTAGCTTCCAATGAATTTTTACTCTATGCCTCCATGGTCATTTATTGAAAATAATTTTCATTACACTAAGGTCTGAAATGATGCATTTAATATTTTTGTTTTTGTGCATTTTATTGTGAGATTTTTATGTCCTAATACATTGACATTTTTTGTAATGGTGTCATGTGCAGTTAAGAAAAAGGTACACACCTTTCTTTTCCCATTTAGTTTTTTCCAGAGGTGTATCGTATCTAACTTTTCTAAGATCCTATTCATCTCCTTGACTTCTTTCTTATTTTTTATGGTTAAATTTATCTAACTCTCAAAAGGAAAGTTGAAGTCCCCCACCAATATATATTTACTGTCTATGTCATCCTATAATCCATTTAATTTTTCTTTTAAGAATCTGGATGCTCTACCAGTAGTGAAGATGGTAGAGTAAACAATAAATTGTTGTAGCTATCCCATATCCAACTCCAAACAACCATAAAATAGCGCCCCAGAACAAATCCTGTAAAATCTGAGGCAGCATAAAGATGGGGGTCTTTTAGCCTGAGAAACTTGGAGGATCAGCAAGTAAGGTTCATTCTACTAAGATAAAAGGGGAACACAGTCTAGTACAGGAAGCATCCTGGCAAACCAGCAGCAAGCCCCAACTTAGGAAGCCATCAGGAGATCCTGGGCTCCAGTGCAGTGGAATAGGCAAACATCAATGCCAGGATCCCCCCTCCACCCATATGCCTTAGCAAATCCAGGGGAACATGCAGATTCCAGTTCTGAGAACCACCATTTGCTTCAGTGCAGCCCAGGGCAAACAGGTATCCTCCAGGAGCCAGACCTTCATGTGCTTCACTGTAGGCCTGGGAAACATAGAAAAACCATACCTGGCCTCAGCACATGTTTGACACCACCACTAGGACCCCAGCTCAGTACCAGGTAAGCTGCCAGACCCTCTACAGCCTCCAGCATTGCCAATGACCCCATCCACTCTACCCCCCAATACAGAATCAGACAAGGTAGCCACCCGTGGTCCTCAGGGCAATATCAGCACAGCGCTAGGTAAATAGCCAGGGCCTGCAGTTACTGGTACAAGAAGCCTGAGACAAAGCACCTTTCCTCCTGGGAGGAGAGATCATATTTAAAAGCAAGATAATGAAAAAAATTAGCAAAAAATAACAACTAAAAAGAATATGACCATAAAAAGTTATTATGGTGACAGGAAAGGCTATGACACAAACCAGAAGAGGACAACAATCTCAAAACACCTATGGGCAAAACCCCAAAGAAAAAAGAGAAGTGGTCTCAAGCCCAGAAAGAACTCATGGAAGAGCTCAAAAAAGGAGCTTAAAAATCATATAACAGAAGTAGAAAAAAATGAGAAAAGAAATGAGAGTGATTAAAGATAATTAATAAAAAAGAGGCAATAGTTTGGAAAACTGCTTAAAAAGTAGAATTGGACAAATGGAAAAGAATGAACAAAAGCTAACTGAGGAACATACCTTAAAAGTTAGAATTGGGCAAGTGGAAACTAACGACTCTATGAGACATCAAGAATCAATCAAATAAATTCTAAAGGGTGAAAAAAAGGAAGAACATTTAAAATAAATCATGGAGGAAGAAAAACTGACCTGGAAAATAGATCCAGGAGAGATAATATCAGATCACTAGATTACTTGAAAGCCATAATCAAAAGGAGAACATGGACAGAATTTTTCAAGAAATTACCAAGGAAAATTACCCAGATGTCCTAGAACTAGAGGGAAAAGTAGGCATGGAAAGCATCCAACAGTCACCTAAGGAAAGAGATCCCAAAATAAAAAGAAAATAAAAACCAAGGAAGGGAGGATTCTGGGAAGATGGAGGAGTAGGTCAGAAAATTCCAAGCTCTCCAGATTTCTCCCCCCAAAAAAAAGACAAAATAACTCATCAAAGCAAAAGTAGAATGAAAAAAATAGACAAGAGTTGGGGCAGAACAGAGGGCCTCCTGGGACAATAAAGTTCCATCCCTGTGAGGTGTAAATACCTCTAGACTAGTTCTGTTGAAACAGCCAGCAGTGAGCTCTGGGGTTAGCTAGGTTGGGAGGTAGCCTTGGCCTCAGCCACAGGAATTGTCATCTCATTCGGGGAAGATTGAGGAAGCTCTATGGATAAGGGATGCCAGAACCAGCTGTGTGTGAAAATGCTATCCATATCCAGATAAAGAACTGATGGATTCTGAATTCAGATTGAAACATATTTTTTCACTTACTTTATTATTTCTCATGTTTTTCCCCCTCATGATCTGTTTCTTCTACCACAACTATGATGAATATGGAAATATATTTCCATTATATATATATATATATGTATATATGTGTGTGTGTATATATATATATATATATAATCTATGTCAAACTGCCTACCATTATCAGAAGAGAGGAGAAGAGGGAGAGAGGGAGAAAATTGCAGAACTCAAAATCTTGTAAAAGAATCACACTAAAATTTTTCTTTATTGGAAAAAGTCAAATACTATTTAAAACAAAAAAAAATAATTTGGATGTTATGCCATTTTGTGCATTTGTATTTAATGTTGATATTACTTCATTGTGAATGTTTTCTTTTAGTAATGTCTAGTTTCCCTGATTATACCTTTTAATTATGTTTATTTTTGTTTATATTTTGTTTAATATCATGATTGCTACCTGTGCTTTTTTTTTTACTTCAACTAAAGCATAAAAATTCTCTTCCAGCCCCTTATTTCAACTCTGTGTGTGCTTCTATGTTTAAAGTATGTGGTTTTTTTTTGGTTGGGCAAAGGGGGTTAAGTGACTTGCCCAGGGTCACACAGCTAGTAAGCGTTATGTGTCTGAGGCCGGATTTGAACTCAGGTCCTCCTGACTCCAGGGCCGGTGCTCTATCCACTGTGCCACCTAGCTGCCCCTAAAGTATATTTTTTGTAAACAATATATTTTTGGATTCTGTTTTTTAACCCATACTGCTATCACCATAGGTTTTATAGATGAGGTAATCCCATTCCCATTCACAGTTATGATTACTAATTGTGCATTTCCCTCCATACTATTTTCTTCTCACTAAATACATTCCTATATATCAGTGCTTCTACTCCCTCATGATTGAAAGTGCTCCTCTCTACCCTTGAATTATGACCCAGAAGTAGGCATAGGCAAAAAAGTTGCCAAATAATTGCCCCTCAAGCCTGTCACTCTTTCTTGACTAAAGGTGCTTCTCTTTGCTTTTGAATTGTGACCCAGAACTGGGTACACACAATGGAGTTGCCACACAGTGTCTAGTTTTGCTTCCAGTGTTAGCACAGGGGTCTCTTGTAACCTCTTTTTTTTTAACCAGGTCCCAAGTCCATTTACTGTCTCTCACTTGAGAGTTCCTGAAATTGCTAGTGCTTCTGTTGCCACCACCTTGCCCCACCATTAGTGTTTCATCTACCTCTGTGTCATAGATCTATCTTTCTACCCTCCTAAGTTGTCTTGGCCCGGAAGAGATTCTCACTCCGATGTTTTATTTGCTCTGCCAGTCCAGAATTAAATTTGAGGTGTTATTTTAAAGTTGTTTGGTGAGGAATGTTGGGAGACCTAAGCTGATTGCTTTCTCTACTCTGCCATCTTGTTTCTGCCCTGGAAGTCCTTCATGTAGTCTTTGTGAGGCAGAATGAAATCATTCTTCTAACTGGTCACACACTTTAAGATGTGTCCTTTGACCATATATAGGTCATTACTTGGTATTCATTCTTCTACAAAAAAGCATTCTATGAATATACTTTCAGTCATTAAAAATAAATTGGCTATTAGAATGTTTTTAAAATGTATATGGCAATGAAGGTACTTTGATCATCTGGCAGACACTTGAGTAACAGGATTTAAAATATCTCCACACAATCCCATACACACATACATGGTTTCAAACTACCCCAATTCAATGCACCATAAGAAGATATCATCTTATAACTTCATCTGATCATATCAATTTCCATTCAGAGCTTAAGTTTGTCCTTAGTTGGGCCTGAGTGAAAAGGTTCATCCGTCTTTCCTAGGGATCTCTCCCTCCCTCCTTTTCTCTCTCCTTCTCTCCCTGTCTTCCTCCCTTCTTCCTTTCCTTCCTTCATTCTTCTTTTCTAATTATTAATCTTTGACTCTGAATAGATTGCCTATAAACTCAAATGTGTATAAGTTTATGTATATATTGTGTGAAGTGAATAATTTTTTCTTCAATGGTAAAGCAGAGAAATTAATATGTGCACTGCTTGAAGTATAAGATTGTTCTGAGATAAATTCTACGTAAATAGCGCAAATGTGAGCTGTTGTTTGAGGCCTGGTACAGAAAATATTTACTTTTTGTCTCTTTAGGGGAATGCATTGATCTTTAGTGTTACAAATATAGCAGAAAGAGAGAATATAAATCTCCAATATAACCCATTTACAAGTGTTATGAACTATAACTATCAAAGTAGAATGTTCTGGTATCAATATTTCTTCAGACCACATCTTTTAGAAAATTGGGTTTAACTACAGTTATGTTGTTGCATTCAAACATAACTAATAGACCTTCAAGTCAAGTCAGGCAGTAAAAAATACACTTTTAAAGTAATATAAATATTTTGAAAGGATGGCATTATCATAGTAATAATTCTCCTTCCTGCACCCAATTTTCCTGCAAAATTGATCTAAATGCTTATCTTGTACACAGCATTCTATTTCTGATCTTACTCTCTCCCTTTGCACAGGCTATTTTCCCTGTCTGGAATGGAATCCCTCTTCACTTTTGCCTCATAGAATTACCACCTTCTTTCTAAGGTTAGTTCAACTTAAACTATGCACAGTAGGCCTTTCTTGATCCCTCCAATTGCTAATGGTTCACTTCCTCTGCCTCCTGAAATTACATTATATTTATGTTTTATATTGATTTAAACTTAATTATATAGTTTCCTCCGATAGAATATAAACTTTTTTATTGATAAGACCAGTTTCTGTTTTTGACCTTGCATTCCCAATGCCTAGGGCAATTTGCAGAATGACAAAATTAAAATTCCAACAAGAATATACCTAAGATAACTTTTTCTATTGCGCCATTGTTTTATTTTTTGAAGACTGATTTCTCAAAAAAAAAAAAAAAAACTTACCAAAGGTAGAGAAATAAGTATTTACTTCTATCTCATAATGGCAGAAATTAGGATTTTAGTAAATATAGGTGATACATTTGACTTATCAACCTTGTGTGGGACACAAACATTTTAATGACTAATCGTGAAAATCCTATATCTAAGAGACTACAATGAAAAAAGAAGACTTCATTTCATTTCAGGTGAGAATTGTGGTAGGAGTTACACTTAATTCATGTAGGATAGGCTACTTTAAGTGGACAGGGAGAATACTCTTGGAATTATCATTTGTTTGATTTACTTCCTGTTCGTGACATGAAAGACTTAACATATAGAGAATTTGGTATTGGAAGTTCAACAGTATTGCCATTGCTCAGAGCTATATTACTTAATATACCTATATTACTTATATTACCTCAGCCTATATTACTTAAGGTGTATATTGCTGTTCTGAATGAGAAGATGGAGAGGGGTATTGTACCAAATTGTATAATTTTAAACCACATCCAGTGGTGTACCAGAGCCATCTCTAACTGGCTTACTCCAGCTGTTTCTCAAAATTTCACTGTGAGCATTTATACCTCAGAAATTGTTAATCCCTACAAATCAGGACTTGATTTATTGTTTTGCTAATTATCTAGATTTAATAGAGTGTTAATAATATGGACTGTTTAAAATAGTGTGTTCATTTTTTCCCCAGATAGTCCAGTTGTGAAACATTTATCAGTAAACCCCTATACTGATCTATAAATATTACTTGAGTTCAGCAAAAGTATGGTAAAGGATCAAATAATGAAGTCATCATGAGACAGAAGTCCTGGTGCCTGTAGTTTGATAACAACAACAACAACAACAATGTTTAGCCCTTTAAGGTTTGAAAAGTACTTTACATCTATTGCTTTATTTGAGCTTCACAACATACCCGACTATATTCTAAGTCATTTTATTTTCTTGTAATTTATAGTTCTCATGTTTTTCATGGGATTGTATTCTCAAACCTGTATCACTTGAACTAGGGCTAGCCAAGAAGAAAAGTAGTCATCATTTTGTCATGTTTTGTAGAAGTAGTGAAGCACCCCGAAGTATTTTTTCTCATCCAGTGAGTAAATTATTAAATTGCATGTCTACAGTATCCTTACCTGAAGCCACATTTAGTATGTTTCCTCCTATTACATGTGTATTATTACATGTTTAAAATAAAACATAGCAAAGGAATATTATTGCAATGAGCTAACAAAATCCCATTCTTGGAGCCATTCAGATGACTTAAAGTACAATTTTCAGACTGACTTTGGTTGGATCATTTCTCCTCTCTATAATTGACTGATTTTTAATGCTGGGAATCTAGTGAAAAAACATTTTTTGACAAGAAATAAATAAAAGTCACATTATAGCAAAAGAAGATGAGACATAGATAAGAGAAAGACAGAGGGAGATTTATCAAACAATATGCTTGTTATTTTAGAAATCTTAAACAAAACTCAATAGTTCTCACTAAGGCATTGGAGGAACCTCTAAAGTTTGCAGGATGTTTTTCTGAAAAAAAAAGTATTCTAGAATTTGAGTTCTAAAGCCTCTGAAAGTCAAAACCCAAAGTTCAAAGAGTAATTCAAAGCTTTCTGTCATTGTAGGTTTATTCAAATTTACAGTACAGCCTTTTTGGTTAAGTACTAGCAAGCTATTTAGAGCAAAGTGACCAACCTACTTTGTCATAAACAGCAGGGGACATATTGAAGACATCAGGCATATAAGACATTCAGAGGAATAAGAGGAAACATTAAATATCCACATATGATAGGAATTTCTTTTTTGAGTCTGCACCATGTTCTTTATATGTACTCTTTAAGGGCTCAAAGAGAGATAACAGGAGATCGACTAAAAAGGTATTCAATATTGTTCATCACATTTTTATTTGTTTTTATATTAAGTATCTATAGATTGCCATTCTTTTTTGCATGGTTTCATAAAAATTGTGGAATAGCAATTTCAAAACAAAGTGTATGACAAAAAAGCAAAATAATGAGGGTCAGCTATAAGCAGTAACTGTTTTTGCTGAAAATCACGTTAAATGGTAACATCACTGCAATTCTGACTTTGTAATTTTTGCATTCCAGTCTGTGTGATTTGCTGCTATTTGTAGTGCCATTTGTCTATAAAGCTAAGCAAAATTGATCATATTTGCTTTCACAAAGATTCATGAAAGGAAAATATATTCATAAAAATGTACCCAGGGTTCAATATACAGAGTAAGTGCCTCCAACTGAATATCAGATAGTAATTCCATCACTCAATAAACTGGTGACAAACCATGTAAAAATGAAGTTGGAAGATTTTTTTAATGCCCACAGTGTGAGCAAGTCAAATTAATTGCTAAATGGGTTAGCAATGCATTCATTTTTAGAGTCACATAGATGAAGAAAATAGTAGTTAATAGTGTTATATGATGATATTTTGGTAGTCTGTAACTGCCTGAATGTGAAAGAATCATTCTCCTTCTTCACACAGATTTAATTCCACTACATATTAGCATTACATTGCATCTTAGATAATTCTTCCAAACATGTTGGGAATCTTTGTAAATCTTCTACTTGTTCCTAATTCACAGTCATTGGTATTTTCTTCCATATAGTATGGTGGCTAAAATAACACCATTCTCAGCACTTCTAGCTATATGAATATAAACAGATCTCTTAATTTCTCTAATTCATAGTTTTCTCATCTATAAAATGGGAATGCTAAGTATTGAGCTTCCAACTTTAAAGGATCATTTTGAGGAAAGCGCTTCCATAATATAAATAATCATAAATGAGCTAATTATGAGCTTCAGAAATAATAACAGTTAATAGTAATAATGTTAGTAAAAGAAATGTTTCTGAAATGAATTTTCCAGACCATTGTTCTCAATTACCTACTTCTAATAATTATCTGCATATTATAATATACAACTTAATGTATAATGCAATCTTTTTATGCACATATATGTATCTCTCTATTTCTATATCTCTATGCATCATTTATATATGTATACTACCTGCATTTTCTGGATAATTAAGATCAGATAACTATTTTTAATAATTATACCTTATGTTATTTTATGTAATTACCACTACTTCAGTTGGCTATTTGGGATAGTACTAATTCTGTGAATGTGATTCAAGTCTCTTTCTAGTGGAAAATCTCTAATCATAGACAGTGAAAAAGTCTAACCAGTTTCTTTTACAGATGAGAAAAATGAGGGCCAGAAAAGTTTAATTATTTTCTCAAGGTCTTACAAGTGATGAATGTCAGAACTGGGACTTAAACATAAGTCCTTGGACTCTAAATTAAGTTCTCTTTGCACTGCACTATTGAATGAATCAAAAGCTGAAGTGTTTTTAATTGAGAGAATAACAAGAGAAGTAACAGCAAAATAAATGGGAAACAGAATCATTCTCAGTCCTCTCATCTCTCCGTCTGTATGTTTTTTTTTTCTCTCTGTGTGTCTCTCTGTGTTCTCTCTGTCTGTCTGCCTCTGTCTCTCTCTGTCTCTGTCTCTGTCTCTGTCTCTCTCTCTCTCACACACACACACACACACAATCATGCACAAAATGGACAATAGTTCTCATAGGTGCTAGTGGATGAATAACCAACCAATCCTTCAGGAATCTGGCATGAGTGTGCAAAATTTATAATTCCTGTATGGGAGTGGATATGATGAAGACAGATTGATCAATAACACCCTATATCTTCTCAACTTAATCTGAGTAAACATAGAGATCTTCAACCATCCTTCACCTTCACTGTTTCAAAGCCGATCAGGTTCAGCCACGACTTCTGGTTCAAAGAATGTCACTGTACATATTATAGAAGAAAACTAGACTTGAAGTCAGGAGTTGCTAGGTTTGAATCCCACTTCTTCTAGTTAGTTGCTTTGTGATCATGAAGCATACAGTCTTTGTGCTTAACACCAATCTTGAACCTCAAGAATCTTAGTTTCAACTTCTGTAAATTATGGAAAATAATAGCAACTATTTCATAAGGTTGTTTTCAGACTCAAGTGAGATAATGAATATAAAATTCTTTGCAAATCTTAAAGTACAAGTGTACATAATAATAATAATAATAATGATAATAAAATATTATTTTGTTTTCAATTTGATCTTCAAAAGAGTTGAAATTGAAACATTCTTGAAAAAAATCACTATCCTGCTATTTTTCTTTTAGGTTTATTATTTGTTGGACCATGGGGATAAAATTGATTTTCTAAATGGTTTAATTAAGTTGTAGGGTCATTTGCTGATGTCAGTGCCTAAAATATAGTAGGTTCTTAGTAAATATTTATTGGATGGATGGCTGACTAACTGGCTGGTATGAGTGTTTGGTATGGCAAAATAGAGAAATGTTCTTATAACTCTGTAGGTTGTTGTCATCTCCAGGCAAATGTGGGCAAAAAAAATTATAATTATGCTGCAATTTCAGTAAGTTTTATTTATTGCATTCTCAAGAGTATCTTGAAGCTTACAATTAGAGTCTGAAGATGCGGCATCCATTAGTTTATGAAAAATACGAAGTTTCTGGAGTATAATTCTGGCCATGAGATCATATCTTTCTAGGTATTCAGTAATGCTAAGTTATTGCAAACTATAGTGATACATTGTACAGATTCTACTATTTCCTCACAAAGCATTATCAATCAATTAATGTGGGAAAATTTAAAATGTGCTTTCTATAATTTCTCATCATAATGACCTGATCTTACACTGTATTGCATTCATGAACTCCTCCATACAAATACACCTGACTCAATTATTTTTGATGCATCTTTGTTGACAAGTTGTTGGCTGAATTCATGTGGGTGGCTCTCATGTAGAGCCTTTTGTTCTCTTCATGGCTCTTAGTACCTTCATAGACTTCATTTGGTAACAAACTAATACCTTATGAAACAATATCTGTTTCTTGTGAGAGTATAACTGTAAAATTTTACCTATTTGTCATGCAACCGGAAAACTCCTGTTGTTCATTTTTGATGCAGAAGTTTTTGCTTGAGTACATCCTAAAACTGTTGCCCATTTTATTGTTGTTGTCCAAACACACACACAGAGACACACATACATACATATTTCAAAGCTGTTAATTGTTGTGAATGTGTTCCGCCCAATGAACATTGACTTCACGTTGGCAGTGAGTCCCTTGATATACATAGCCATTACTTTCTCCTTGATAACTTTGGGTTTATTCTGTGGGGCCTGGTGAAGCATGAGGGATTTGCATTTCCTTCATTTTTTGATACTTTTGACCTATCATTTCAATCTGAAAATATTCAATATTACATGCACACAAGTTTATGAATATTTATATATTATTCTAGTGATACAAGCAGTAGATGTTTTGTATGAATACATAAACACATAAACACATAATTGTCTTATATTTAGGGTAGTAGTTGGGGGAGGATTTTCAACTTTTTATAAGAGATGTGTGTTACATCATATATAAACATCTCAATCTCAGTTTTCCATAGACATCTCAAACTCAAAAATGTCTGAAACAGAATTCATCCTTCCCCCAAAAGGCTTTCCCTCTTAGGAATTTCATATTGTTGTCTAGCAAGACACCATCACCTTCCCATTCACAAAATATTTTAACATGCTTTATCATTGACTCCTTACTCTTTGTCTCTCCAGCACATCCTATCATTGGCAAATGTTATTTTTACCTTTATGTTATCCTTCATATACATCCTGTTTTCTCAAATCAAATAGTAACAACTCTGGTGCAGGCTTTTATATCCTCTTGAAGGTTGCAATAGCTTTCTATTTTTTCCCCATTGCCTCAAATTCCTCCCCTCTTCAATCTATCCTTTAGTCAGCTGCAAATATGATTTTTCCATGGTGTAAGTCTGAGCATTTAATGTCATCCACAGAAAAAAAATTCTGCTGCCTCCCTAACGACTTGAGCTTTAAAGCTCTTCATAATCTAGGCCCTTCCTACCATTCATTTTTTTCCCAAATTTTACTCCCTTCAATCAACTCTATGACAAAGCTATAAGAGCTATGCTCTTATAGTTGATTTACACATAGGACTGTCTATCTCCCATGTCTGGGCCTGTGCACTGGCTGTCTCCCATGCCTCTACCTTCTCACTGGTGACTCATGACTTTTTTTTAAGGTTCATTTCAAATCTTACATTTTTAGGAGGCCTTTTCCATTCCCTCAGATGCTAGCCCCTTTCCCTTTAAGATTGTTGTTCAGCTATTCTTCAGTTGTGTCTGACTCTTCATGATCCAATTTGATGTTTTCTTGGCAAAGATATTGGAGTGGTTTATCATTTCCTTCTGCATCTCAATTTTCAGAAAAGGAAATGAGGCAAACAGGGTAAGTGACTTTCACAGGTTCATACAGTTAATAAAGAGGCCATATTTGAACTCAGGAAGAGGAGTCTTCCTGATTTCAAGCCTAGTGCTCTATCCATTGTGCACTTAGCTCTCCCCCTTTAAGATTACCTTCCACTTACTCTGGCTATATCACGTGTTTACAGAATTATTGATGTGGCTCCCTTATTTGAATGTGAACTATAATGGAAGAAGTCTTATTTTGCTTATTTTGTATCCCAAATGTTTAGAGCTGCACTTGGCACATAGGAAGCACTTGATAAATGTTTATTGATTGACTGACTGAGAGTGACAACCAGCTTACATTTGAGAGGTTGCTGGTAAATTTTTTTATAGTAATTAAAGGGTTATTGTGAAGCTTTTCAGAGCTACTATAGGAGTCTCAGAGACTATTGATCCTTTGTTGTAAAATATCTTGGCTATCATTTCCTTGCTTTGTGGTGGTATCCTCCCACCTCAATTTTACAATGTCAATCATAGGTTGGACTTTGAGAAGGTTGTTATTACTACTATAATTTTAGAAAAAAAACTTTATTGTCATTCTATTTGATGGATTTCAAATAGAAACTGTTCTGGGAAAAGGCACTATTCTGTTATTATTCATTTATGTTTAATGTTCTACATGAATTGCATGGTTGGATAAAATAATTACTTTTTGGAATTGAATACAATATTAAGATGTAAGGGTAGACTTACATAAAAGGAAGGCTTATGGTAGTCTCCTCTCCAGACTAACTGAAGGTATCCTCATTACAACTCCAGAAGATTGAAAGATGGAGCTGAAAAGTACTACATCTCCTTCCCACTTAATTTTGATTTTAATTGAAATTGCAGCTTGTAATTTCACCCAAGTTGGAATTTTTGTGTATTTAATGTTGCTGATAAGTTTTTATTGACTAATATTATGTCTGGGAAACCATGAGCAACAATTTGTTTTGTAATCATTCTCTAGCTTCTATGCAGTTTATTTGTTGACTTTTCCAATATCTTGAGGTCAATTTTTGTATTGGGAATTTATTGCTTGTCAGCTTATGAAATATAGCAAACCTAATGAATAATTTTAGCCACCATGTCATATTAAATCTTCATTAGATACTAATTTTGGTGGACTAACGTGATTTGCTGTACAAGTTTCAATATGTTGCTACTGAATCCACCTTGATCTCTAAACCTTAGCCTCTTAAAGATAACCTTTCCATATTTTCTGGTGATGATAACTTAGTCCTACGAAGTGCCTCAATTTCCATAAACAAACTCATGACTCAGACATTTGTTTGATTCTGCTTTTTTCAATATATTATTGGTTGAGTGGATGAGAATGTAGTCTATGGAGAGGATTTGCTTTAGCTCTTGGATCTTAAACCATTTAATAGGCCCAAAACTGACATAAACCACTTTCAGATATATTAAAAACATCAAATGGTGTTTACTTGTTATGTCTATCAATAGTATTCCTGCTTTTTTGGAAAGAATGTATTCCACCTATCCTAGAGTGATGGGTTTATATTTTGTTAATGTGATACAAGGTTTTTTTTAAGACAACTTTCCAAACCTGATGTCATCCTTTCTTTTTCTTTATTGCAAAAGTTCAAATTAATATGATTATTAAATAACTGTTTATTGCTTTAAATATACTATTCCAATTTATTTTTATTTCTGGTTGCAGATCAATAGTGGTTGGAATTGCCTCTACTTTTACTGAGACACACACACACACACACATATGTGTGTGTGTGTGTGTTTGTGTGTGTGTGTGTGTGTAATGTGTGAACATGCCATGACTACTTGGCTCTGATTATATATATATATATAAAACAAAGCTACATCTAAATCCAAACATATTCATAAAGTGTACAAAAACCTTGAAACCTATTGGATGAAATTCAATGGTGCTACACTAGAAGCCTGTCCCACTTGGGTAAAGGATGGAGATATTGTACAAAATGAAGAGCTATATCAAAATTGGATAAAGCTATTGAGGAGTGCAGTAAGAAAATTAAGAGCTGAGCTAGAAAAAATGGAGAGAATGAAACCCAAACAAGAAGAAAGTAGACTGAGCTGTGACAGAAAAAGAGAGATCAAGGCTAGCTAATATTTCAAAAGGCATCTCAAAGCAGATGATTTAGGCTCGTGCTAATAGCTGTGGCAATTCCCCAAAGATTAAAGAGAAGTCCCAAGAAAATGTTTGATTCTTTGTCGTTGTTGTTGTTGTTGTTTTTCCCAACTTCCATTACAAGTACTTGTTCTTTGCTCAGGCATTTCCAGTAACCCAAATTTTGCCTCCAACACAAAAAGTTGTACGGTTGGAAAGAGAAAACAAAGATAAATACATTAAGATAAAGAACCAAACCTCAACTTACGTATTAGGAATTTTCTTGACTAGACCATTGGAATGCTTTTGATGGCATTATTTTTTTTCATTTTATATAATATGTAATATATATAATATATATTATATAATTATATAACATATATAATATATATAATAGAACAAAATAGGAGGTTATCACATATAGGGTTACTATATTGTCTCTTTGTTTATAAATTAATGATTGTAACAGTGTTGCACAAGTAAAACTTCTCAACATATTCTGCTATACTGTTCTACTTGAAAGCTGTGTATCTCATGTGTCTTGGCTGAAACAGACCAAAGCATTTGCAGGAATTATTTTTATCCATCTGTTCAATGTGACATCTAGATTCATGTTTAAAGCCTTCAGTTTCTATATTTCCTTCACATATATTAAAATATTATTGTTATCAAGACCAAATGACATTTTGACATAATTCAATAAGGCTTTCACAAGGTGAAAGACTTTTTATTTTTTATTTCAGATGAGTTTGATGTCATCTATCACCAATCTCTCTAAAAAGACTGTCTGTCTATCAAGTATTTACTTAATTGTATATTTGTTTTTTTGTTCAATAGAACATAAGTTTCTTGTGTGTGTATATATACATATGTGTGTGTATATATATATATATATATATACATTCATACATATATGTATATGTATATATTGGAATCCATGTCTTCTGATGCTAAATCCTGTATGCTTTCCACCACCCTAGTGAAGCTGCTCTTCTCATCTTTGTTTTCTTTAGTGCCATTTACACTTTTTCAGATGACGTATCAGGTATTCCCTCTACTGCCAGGGATGAATAAGGATAATTTGTTCTTGTTTTAAAGAAATCTTTATAGATTATTCCACTAGAGTTAATGTGACCTTCCCAACACAATAGGAGTGTTGCAATTTTTGCAAAAAAAAAAGGCTAAAATTTTGGAAATAAAAGATATTGCTAATAAAAAATCATCAGGTGACATAAAATCATTTATCTTTCTAATATTTACCATATGTTACATTGATGAGTTTATGTTAATTTTTGCTTAGACACAAAAGGACCAAAAAAAAAAAATAGAATCATGAGCAATCTTATGGTCCAATAACTAAATAATATATCCAAGAATGAAGTGAAACCATTTTTTTTCTTTATAGGTTTATAATTTCATGTTTATTGGGACCTCCTGATGGATATGAGTAATTATTAGTAGTTGAGCCTAATCAAAATATGTTTGTATTTGAATATAAAACATATGCTATGTTTGCTTTAAAATAAATCTTTAATGGATTTTACCTTTTATACAAGGATTTGAAAAGGAAAAATAATCAGCACTGGAACATTAAAATATGCTAATTAACTTTGGAATAGGTTCAATGATGTTTTGATGTTAAAATCTTTATCCCAAATTCTACATATAAACATATCACAAATGACTAAATATACCTCTGTAGCCTTTATTAAAATTTTATATTATCATATTAATAACTCTATTGTTGAAATTATTTGAGACAAAGCATTCAAAAATTTCTACATGTTTCCATCATGTGTATTGTTATGGTAATCATTACTAAAAAGCAATATTCTGAAACTTCCAATAAAGCAAATGAAAAGTGTACAAGGACATTGAAATGACTAACTTACCTCAATTCCTCCTCTAACAATAGCAAAAGAATTGAGAAATATGTACCCTCTGGACTTTCTGACATTATTTTAATTTTATGTTTCTTATTTATTATTGGAGCACTAGTTGCATATCTAATTGTGCCTGGAAATCTTGGCTACCTTTTTGCAAAACTTTTAAGGAAATGAAAAAAAATTCCAGAATTTTTCTTTTACAATTCAAACTTACTTACTAGGATTAATTGAAAGACATTCACTCTAAATTTCTGGAAAGACAATATTCTAGAATTTAAAGTTATACTTTAAAAATTATGTATATGTATGTTTATTTATTTAATAAATAGTTATGTAGTGAAACTATTAGCCAAGAAATTTGCAAATATTTGTTTCTCAGTCTGGCTTTTAAAGTCATCCCCAATTTCACTTCCAAATAACTTTCTTGTCACTTCATTTTAGTCCCCTTAACACACTCTTTATTTCAGTCAAATTATTCTACCAGCTGTTATCCACACAAGACATTCCCACATGGAATAATCCATTTCTTACCTCTGTGTGTTTGGCCAGTTGTTCTCCCATATCTGAATACACTTCTGTTTTTTCCTCTACCTCTTAGAAACCCTGCTTTTCTTTACATCACAGCTCAGGACAGTTTTCCCACAGAAATCTTTTTTTTTTTAATACCTCCAGGTGTTAGAATACTCTCCCTCTAGAAATTTCCTTGTATTTCGTGATATTTTCTTGTACATGTACATGTGTTTATTTTCTAGCCTCCCTGCTACCTACATGTAAGCTCTGTATCCCCAACAAAACAGGACAATATAAACGTTAAATTGAACTGAACTTAGTGGAAGGCCAGTTAGCAGTATTTTAAAGAATAGATAATAATGCTTTGTAACTATCCCATTTTAGATTACATTGTATTTTAAGTGCTCAAAAGCAACTTATTGTAATATATCCCCCTTCATCAGTAATCTTTTTTTTTTTGCACTGCTAATTTGCTTAGCAAATCATTTTCCCCCAAGGAAATGCAAAGGTAGACTTGAAACCAATCTGCCTTTGGATAACCACTGATTCAGGATTATTTGTTGCTAATTTATGAAGCTTTACTTCAGCACCTTTCTAACACAAAGTTAAAATAATTTCTTTGACATTTCATTAAATCTCAAGAATGGACAAAGGGTATGTATATTACATTGCAACATTTTTGTCAATAATTGCTCAAAGGTTCTTACTGCATGTCAAAGCTGTTTCTGAACATGAAGCTTCATACATAAGAGAAAATAGGTTTATTGAAGCTGATGAAGACTTACAAAGTAGTAACTGGAGTTTTCTTTCTAAAACCACTTAAAGATTTCTTCCAAGTTTTAACTTAAAAGTTTGAATTAACATTTTCATCACCACTGCGGGGGTTTTATTGGGTGTTGTAAAAGTCAAAATTGCAGAGAACTAATATGTGGGAATTAGATAATTGCATACAACTACAAAAATGCTTTATGGAAATGAGCCTTTATGTCTTCTAGTTGTTAAGAGGAGTTCCAGAGTTTTTTTCTTGGAAAAAAGAAATCTGGGTAATTAAGTAACTAAGTCAATTCAATTCAATTCAACAACCATTTACTAAGTATATACAATGTACCAAGAACTGTGCTAAGAACTGGGGCTAAAAAGGAAAAAAAAATGAAACTCTTCTTTCAGTCTAGTAAACCAGAGTGGAGACCAAATGTGCACCAGTGGTGTCAAACTCAAACAGAAACAGGGGCTACTAAATAGTAAATACAGATCCCTGCCATTCACATATTAACATAAATGGTAATATTATTTATTTTATTATATTTAATTTGTCTTCTCAAATTACAATTACATATTTATATGTATGTATGTAATATGTAATCCGGCTGCACTTAGTGTTGTGGGAAATGGGAATGTATGTATGTATATTTATATAAGTATGTATATATGTATATCTATGTTATGAGAGAGAGAGAGAGAGAGAGAGAGAGAGAGAAAGAGAGAGAGAGAATAACTTCAGGATATGGAGGAGAACATTAGTAACTATTGTTAGTTTCAGATACAGCTCACTCTGCAGAAGGTGATACCTCAACTATACTTGAAAGGAAGCTAGGAATTCTCTGAGCCAGAGATGAGAATGTTTAATGTTACCAATGTGGGGAGAGAGGGTGGAGGGGCACTGCCCATGAAAAGGCAAAGAGTCACAGAAATCTTATCCACAGCTAATAGAATAAATTAGCTACTTAGGGCCCTGAGGGGTTAAATGGTTTGCTGTTGATAATTCAGTTGGCATGTGTCAGAAACAGGAATTAAGTTCCTATATTCCTATATATCCACTTTTAAGACTTGGCCTTCTCTTCATTTTGGTGTGTTTACTCTCAATAATATGGTTTATTTTTAAAAACAAAGAATGGGATATATACATACATATATAGAAAGAGAGAGAGAGAGATTGTCACATTGCTGTGATAGATCTATATGAAACCTGCAAAAGTCAAAAAGCATTCATAAGTAAATCAACAAGTGTTTTAATCTCAGAGGGAAGGTACTAGCAGTGAGAACAACTGGGAAGGGTCTCCTACAGAAGATGAGATCTGAGCTGAGCCTTGAAGAAAGAAAGGTAATCTAGGAGATCAAAGTGAGGAGAGAGAGCATTCAGGAATCAAGAACACAGTGAAAAGGCAGAGAGCAGGAAAATGTGTGAAGAAGGCCAGAATTTCTGGATCATAGACCATGAGGAAGGGAGTCAAGCATAAAATCACTAAGGAGACAAGAAGGCTGAGGTTATGAAGGGTCACAAAAGCCAATTAGAGTATTTAATATGACAATATAAGTACATTATGACAATCATACTGGTACTTAGTAGAAAATTAATGGGTGGGGGAAAATATAAAGTAGGGACAGAAATTTAAAGACAATTATAATAGACAAGAGGTAACGAAGGCCTGCCAGTTTGACAGCTGTTCAAGTGGAGAGAAAGAATATACATGAGATATGTAAAAGTAAAAACCACAAGAATTCAATAAATTGGATATATCAGGTGACTGCAAGTAAGGACCCATGGAAAATACTGAAGTTTCAGGCCTGGTTGATTAGGATGATGACAGTGTACATAGCAGTAAAAGGGACATTCAGAATAGTAGAGACTTTAGGACAAAGAAATAAGTTGTGGTTGGGGACATTGAATTTGAGATGTCTCTCGAATATCCAGTTTGAGAGATACAAGAGGTAGTTGCTGATTCATGACTGAAGCATTAGGGATAAATGTGTAGAACTAGAATAATTTCATAGAGATGATAACAGAATACATGGGGGCTGATGAAATCACCAAGCAAGATATTCTAAAGGGAGAAAAAAATCCAGGATAGAGCTTTGGGGTACACTCAAGGATGTAAAGTAACCAGTTCCCATTTACTTTTGAGAAGTCATTATCAAATTTTCAGGCATGAATATTTATACCTCAGAGATGGGCAAAAAAATGCTTAGCTCATTTTTTTAAAAATTTCTTGATTTAAGAAAGTTTTAATATTTCAGAGTAAATTTAAAATTGTGTATGCATATATTCTAACCCCATCCATAGTTCAGTTATAAAACTTTTTTACCAGCATATCCCTCTATTGCTCTATAAACATTACTTGATTTTAGCAAGGTGAAGTAGGTCAAAGAATGAAGCCATCAACAGACAGGATTAATATAGGCTGTTACTGTTGCTGTTGTTGCAGCTGCTAATGTTGCTGCTACTGTTGCTGCTACTACTACTACTACTACTACTACTGCTACTACTACTACTACTACTGCTAATAATAATAATAATAATAATAAGCACTTATATGGCACAAAAGTTTTGAAATAATTTGAGATAAGTGAAATAATATGTATTATCTCATTTGAGCCACACATCATAGAGACACATATGATTAGTGATGTTAAAGAAATACCAGCAAAGCATACTGTGAAAGAGTAGTCAGACTGGTTTGGGAAGAATCAGATGAGAGTAATGTCACAAAAATGTAGAGAGGAACAAGAAGGGAAAAAAGAATTTAAAAAAATAATACTGTCAAATGCTAAAGAAAAGTCCAGGTTTTCTGAGAAAAGGCAATTTAAATTGGCAATTAAAACAAAAAATCACTGGTAACTTTAGAAAAAGGAGTTTCAACCAAAAATTTATTTTATAGAGCTAGAAAAATAATAACAAGATTCATTTGGGATAACAAAAGGTCCAGAATGTCAAGGGAACTAAGGAAAAGAAATGCAGGGGAAGGCGGCCTAGCCTTTCCAAATCTTAAACTGTATTATAAAGCAGCAATCATCAAAACTACTTGGTACTGGCTAAGAAATAGAGTGGTAGATCAGTGGAATAGGTTAGGTATGCAAGGCACAGTAGTCAATTACTATAGTTATCTATTATTGGATAAACCCAAAGACGCTAGCTTCTGGGATAAGAATTCACTATTTGATAAAAACTGGAAAAGAGTATGGCAAAAACTAGGTATAGAACAAAATCTTACACCATATACCAAAATAAAGTCAAAATGAGTTCATGATTTAGATATAAAGGCTGATACTATAAGCAAACTGGGAGAGCAAAGAATAGTTTACCTATCAGATTTTATGGAGAGCAGAAGAATTCATGACCGAACAGGAGACAGAGAACATTATGAAATACAAAATGGATAATTTTGATTATATCAAATTAAAAAGTTTTTGCACAAAGCCAATGCAACCAAGATTAGGAGGGAAGCAGAAAAGTGGGAAAGAATTTTTACAACTAGTATTTCTGATAAGGGCCTTATTTCTAAAATATAAAGAGAACTAAGTAAAATTTATAAGAATAGATGTCATTCCCTAATTGATAAATGGTCAAATGATATGAACAGACAGTTTTCAGATGAAGAAATAAAAACCACCTATAGTCATATGAAAAAATGCTCTAAATCACTATTGATTAGAGAAATACAAATCAAAACAACTCTGAGGTACCACATCACACCTGTCAGAATGGCCAACATGACAAAACAGGAAAATGATAAATGTTGAAGAAGATGTGGGAAATTTGGAACACTAATGCATTGTTGGTAGAGTTGTGAAATGATCCAACCATTTTGGAGACCAATTTGGAACTATGCACAAAGGGCTATAAAAATATGCATACCCTTTGATCCAATAATAGCACTTCAAAAGTTGTATCCCAAAGAGATCATAAAAATGGGAAAAGGACCTACATGTTAAAAAAATATTATAGCAGTTTTTTCTGTGGTGGCAAGGAATTGGAAATTGAAGGTCTGCCCAACTGGGGAATGGCTGAACAAGTTGTAGTATATGAGTGTGATGGAATACTACTGTGCTATAAGAAATGATGAACAGGCTGACTTCAGAAAAACCTGGAAAGACTTGTATGGACTGATGCTGAGTGAAGTGAGCAGAAGCAGGAGAACATTGTACACAGTAACAGCCACATTGTGCGATGACTAACTTTGATCAACTTAACCCTTCTCAGCAACACAAGGATCTAAGACATTTCCAAAAGTCTCATGATGGAAAATGCTATCCACATCCAGAGAAAAAACTATGGAGTTAGAATGCAGATCGAAACATACTATTTGGTCTTTTTTTTCTCTTCTGTTTTGTTTTGTTGTCTCTTTCTTATAGTTCCTCCTATTGGTTCTAATTCTTCTTTCAACATAACTAATGTGAAAATATGTTTAATAGGAATTCATATGTATAGCCAACATCAGATTGCATACTGTCTTGGGGTAGAAGATGGGAGAGAGAGAGAGGGCGAGAAATATTTAAAACTCAAAAGTGTATGGGAGTGATTGTTGAAAACTAAAAATAAATTAATTAAAATAGCAAAAAAGAAAAAAGAAAGAAAAAGGAGTTTCAGTTCAAAGATAAGGCTTGAAGACATATTGGAGATTAAAAATTGAGTGAAAAATGTGAAATTGGAGACAGAGTACATACAACATTTTTGAGGAGGAATATATAGGATGACAGTGAGGATAGTCATATCAAATGAGGGTTGATTTTATTTTACTTTTAATTTATGGAAAAAAACAAACATTTTTACAACATAGTATAATGAAAGGATGATTGTACATGAAACTGCAAACCTACAATGCACAACTTAGTATTCCTTTCAAATATGTAACAAAATAATCATGTAAATTTATTTTTTCTTCCCTCCCCCTCCCCTGAGATGATTATGATCAGACACAAATATATATATATATACACACACACACGTATATACACATATATGTATATGCATATGTATATATACACATATACACACATATATACACATGCATATTACATATATACACATATAAATTATTCTATATATACTTCTATTTATCAGTTCTTTCTCTAGATACAGATAGCATATTTCTATGTCTTTTATAGTTAATTTGGATATTTATAATAGACAAAATAACTCATTCACTCAAAGTCATCTTTTTTTTTTTTCTGTGAGGCAGTTGGGGTTAAGTGACCTCCCCAGAGTCACATAGCTATTGAATGTTATGTGTCTGAAGCCAGATTTCAACTCATGTCCTCCTGCCTCCAGGGCCAGTGCTCTATCCACTGCACTATCTAGCTGCCCTTCCAAGTCATTCTTAAAACAATATTGCTATTACTGTACACAATGTTCTCTTGGCTCTGCTCATTTCACTTTTCATTAATTCATGAGTCATATTCAAATAACATTCAGTTATAATTACTATTTGTGAATTTACCTCCCTTTTATTTTTACATACTATTTTCCTTCTCAGCCTGTCTTTTTTCACCCTATTCCAATTATGTAATCTTCTCCCCTTATCCTCTTATTCATTATTTCATCCTCAGTTCTAAAGGTACCTCCCTTATCTATTCACTCCACCCTCTTAATCTTAATCAATGTACCCTTCTGAAAGTCCCTACTCCTCCATCCCCCAGTTTTCTCACCTCTCTAGAAGTTCAGAAGACTTCTAAACCTGTTCAGATATAGTTAGTTCCTCTTCAACTCAGAGGAGAGTAAGTTTCTACTATTACCAGCCCTCCAACCTCACCTGCTTCCTCTGTATTAGTTTTTCCTTTCATGCCCCATTTTTATAAGATAATTTCTCCTTTTAATTTTTTCCTACCCAATTTTGTTTTTTTTTAGAATTATGTAATCATACACAACTCAGTCCCAACCTTTCTTTCAAGTTACTTTATAATGATAACAGTTTTAAGAATACTATTACTACTACTAATAATTGTTATAATTACTAATATTAATAACATTTTCATATATCATAAGTAAACAGTTTGACCTTAATCAATGTCTTATAATTAGTCTTTAAGGATTTCCTTATATTTATTCTGGATCTTTTATATCAAATTTTCCTTTGAGTTCTGGTCTTTTTGTTACAAATACCTGAAAATCCTTCAGTTCATCAAATGTTCTTTTTATTTTATTCAGAATTATACTCAACTTTGCTGGATAAGTTATTCTTAGATGCAACCTCATCTGCTTTGCTCTTCAGAACATAATATTCCAAGACCTATGGTATTTTAGGATAGAAGCTGCTAGGTCTCATGAAATCCTAATTATTTTTCCATAATGTTTATTTTTTTTCTTCTTGCTTTCAATATTTTCTCTTTAATCTAGGAATTTTGAAACTTGGCTATTACATTCCTGTAAGTTTTCTTCCTAGAATTTCAGGTGGTGATTAGTGGATTCTTTCCATTTCTACTTTACCTTTTTGTTCTAGAACTTCATGGCAATTTTCCTTAATTTGTTGTGATATTGTATCCAGATCCTTTTTTTTTTTTTATCATAACTTTCAAGTAGTCATACAATTCTTATATTGCATCTCCTTGATCTATTGTCCAGGGTAGTTGTTTTTCCTTTAAATCTTTTTTGAAATTTTTTTTTTTAGGCAATTGGGGTTAAGTGACTTGCCCGGAATCACACAGCTGGTGTCAAGTGTTTGATCTGAGGCCACATTTGAACCCAGATCCTCCTGACTTCAGGGTTGGTGCTCTATCCACTGCACCACTTAACTGCCCCTGGTAGTTGTTTTTCTAATGAGATGTTTCAGCTTCTCTTCTATCTTTTCTAGTTTTATTATATCTTGGTGTCTTATAATGTCATTTGATTCCACTTGCCCAATTCTAGTTTTCAAGGAATTATTTTCTTCCTTAAGATTGTGTTTGTCTTTTTCTAATTGTTTAAATTTCTTTTCATCATTTTCTTGAATTGCTTTTATTTTTGTTTCTAGTTTTATCCCATTCTCTCTTATTTGATTTTTAATTCCTTTTTAAATCCTTCTAAGATTTCTTTTTGGGATTGTGACTACTTGACATTACTCTTTTGGGTAGGAATGTTTTTTTTTTTTTTAAACATCATAAAAAAGGGAGTGTATTCTGGGAAGATGGCAGAGTAGGTCAGAAATTTCCAGGCTTTCCACAAACAGACAGAAAATCACCATGAAATGAACATAGAGCAGCAAAAATAAAGAGATAAAGCAGTTGTCCTCCTAAAACATCTGGACACTACTTCATAGAAGACTCCAGGGTCTGATGATTAGTTTTAGTTAAATATAAACACCTGCAGACCAACTCCACTGAATCAAAAAACAGTGGACCCTGAGGGAAGCATTTTTCCTCTGAATATGAACCCAGATCTTCTTTTACATGAAAGTAGCTATTAAAGGCCTGGTTCCTTTATCTTTGCTTACTCATTTTATTTTTAATTTGTCTATTTTACTTTTAGTAGCTTAATATAATTATTATTATTACTATCAAGTTTTAATCCCAAGTAGTGGGTAATGTTGCCCTAGGCCTCAATTGTGCCTCACTGTTATTTTCTGAATTCTGTCCGTGGGCTCCACCTCAAGGACTTGTCTCTTCCTCCCTTAAGCCCCAGCCAGGCAAGCTGTCCCAAAAATGTTTTTTTTTTCTTTCTATGATGCTGCACTCACCAAATTTGGGATCCTCACCCACATCCATCCATAGCTAGAGATCACTTCTGGTCAGCACTGCTAGGCCTGGCTTCTGGAAACAGCAGGGGGTCCTTCAATCTTCCCCCATTGAGGGTCTGTTGTTCTTTTTATGAAAGTTTGTGAGGTAAAAGTTGCTAAGGTGTAAGTTCCTGAGGCTCTGAGATAAAAGCTCCTGAGGTGAAATTTCTTGAGGCCCTGAAAGATGTGAAAGTTGAGGCAAAAGTTCTGGAACCCTTTTCTGCTTCCCTTAAGGTCCACTGTTTGTTGATTCAGTGGAGTTGGCCTGGAGGTGTTTACATTTCACTCACATCAATCCTCAGCCCCTGGAGTCTTCTCTGAGGTATTTTCAAGATGTTTTAGGAGGACAACTGCTTTATCCTTTTATTTTTGCTGCTCTATGTTCATTTCACGGTGATTTTCTGTCTTGTTTGTGGAGGAAATCTGGAGAGCCTGGAAATTTCTGACCTATTCCACCATCTTCCCAGAATACAATCTCTTTTTTATTTTATTTTTAAAGATTAGAGGAGACATGAACATGTTTGTAGGCAGCAGGGAAAATACCAGTAACAAAGGAAAGTGAAGATTAATGAGAGAGTGGAGTTGACAAAGGAGATAGTCTATTGTAAAAGGAGAATGGGATGGTACCACTGGTGCATCTAGAGGAGTTTGCCTTGGGAAGAAGGGTCATTTATTCATGGGAGACAGTGGGTTACAGAAAATTGTCAGGCAGACACGTGATTGATGTGTGATGATGAGGAGGAGAAGGAAAAAAAAGTTCTCAGGGAATGTCTCTTGTTTTGTTTGTTATTTCTAAGTAATATGAGGCAAGATTCTTGGCTGAGAGAACAGTAAAGGGAAAAAATGGGTGGGAAGCTTAAGGAGAGACAAGAATCTTTAGAATCACCTGCTTATGATTATTGGAATAGTGAATCAATTGGGGAATAATAGAATGTTTGTCTTGTTGCAGTGAGGGTGTCAGCGAGATTAGGCAAAATTGATTTGTGATGGACTGAAAGATATTGTAATACTTTCCAGCAGCTAGTGGAGAGGGGCACACACAGAAGTTGAAGCCAACATAGCAAATGAGTCAGGTTTGTATATGGCCATGTAGCATCAGCAATAGGACAAAGAAACAAAGGACTTAAATGTAGAGGATGTTCTAGATTTGTACTGATTACTCAAGGAATCAAATTAGTGAAGAAAAGGTAGCGTAGCCAGTGCCAGATGAGGGTTTGGGAAACCCAGAAGGGTGGAGAGTTTGGATGTTGTGTGAGAATGAAGGACAGAGTTTTAAGGCAGAAGTGAAAATGAAATGATTACAGATATCATCAGCTAAGATATTTCACAGTTCATAAACTTGGAAACATAACTCCATATCACAAGATTAAAGATATGACCATCTCTGCGGCTTCCTGAGGTAGAATGGAGGAGTAGCCTATGGGAACTGAGTAGATTGAGGGGAATGGGAGGAAGGGATCTAGTGATGAGAGAAGGAGAATGGGTTTTGCACAACATCCAGGGATTCAGAATCTTTGGGCTGGGGGGAATATAAATGGGTAAGAATACAATGGCTATTGAGGACTTTAGTTCAGGTATCAGAAGATGGAGAGAAGCTCATATGAGGGAAACAGATGAGGAGAGTGTTCACAAGCATCTGTTCAGATTCAACCTCATAAAAAGCGGTGATTTCATCCTCTGTGAGGCCCACGAGGTCCACCTCAGAATAAACAGAAGCAGAAAGTATGGCCTAGAGGTGTCTGGGCAGGAAGCAGGATCTGGCAGTTCAAGGGTGGTTTGATCTCAAATATCTCACCCAGGAGAAGACCAAGGGATAAAGAGAGAGCCCAAGAATCCTGAGGTTTGTATGGGAACATGTACAGCTTGGGGATGATGCACTGGAGCAAAGAGAATAAAGGACAGTGACCTGGATGGACAGATTATCAGGCAGATTCAGAGTTTCCTGGTAAGGTCCTGGAGTGAAAACAGGAGGACAGGAAGCAGATGGCCTGGAATAGAATGCCCAAGATAGATTAAACACTCACACTCTCTCTCAAACACACACACACACACACACACACACACACACACACACACACCAATAAATTTATGCTATCTACTGCAGTCTGTTTTTGTATCTAAATGGAAAGTCTAACCATACCCATAAAAAATATAAATTGATAATATAATTGGTAGCAAATCATACTACCTCATTTTGCTGTCTCATGGCTTGTTTGCTTGGCTGTCTATAAATAGCAGATTATGTCCACATAAGACAAAACAAAATTAAGTTATTTCAATTATCTAAATCAATGTAGATAGAATAAACCAAATAATTCCAGAAAAGGTAAAATCTTTCAAAGAGTGGAAGAAATATTTATGTAGCTTTAAGGAAAAAAAATCATTGATACTTTCAAAGTCTCAAATCCCTCTCTTCCTCCCTAAAATATCATTTATTATTATAGCATCACAGTGTTATTATTGCAGAGGGGATATAATAGCTGACAATTGCTAGTATTTATGTAGTATTTTATAAATGTTATCTCATTTGATCCTCACAGCAACCCTGGGAGGGAGTCACTATTATTATCACCCCCATTTTATAGATGAAGAAGGTGAGGCTGAAATAAATCAATTAATTTTCCCAGTTATACAACTAGTAAATGAAGCATATTTAAAACTCAAGTCTCTGATTCCAAATCCAATATTATTTCTCATTATGCTGCCTAGCTGCCTCTAGTAGATCATTAGATTGGTAATGATTAAATTGAATGCAAGACAGGGACAATCTCTGTTACACTTATGTGGTCTGGTTACATCTTCTAGACACAAGATTTCTTTATTCCCTAAACCCTCACCTACTGTCCTACCTCCCTACCCTTTCCCTGCCCCCAATGATATGAGGTAGACCTAAAATAAAGCTGCAGCTGGGACTTGATTACTTGATTTTTCCTGGAATCCCTGATCCAGCTTCCTCGTCATCTATGGGCATAAAATTCTCAACAAGGTAAAGTCTAGGCTCCTTGTACTTGGTGTATTTCTTAAACTCACTGAATAGCCTTACCTTGACCTGATGACCAGATATGTTTCCATAGCACTGTATAATTTGTGGATTTCTTTGCTATTTTAGAGCAAAATAATCATCCTTTATTAACTTACTTGTGACTAGTGATGACTTACAAGTGCCTCAGTTTCCTCCCAATGTCAAACCTGAATTAAGAAGGTACTGATATTAGAATTCTACTTCTGACATCACTATGAAGATGTAAGCATTTGGTTATCATTTAGCTGCTTCAACTAGCTTTTAAAAATACCTTCCTAAGCTTCTCTCTCTCTCTTTAAATTTGGGTTTCAAAGATTCTCTCTAGATATGGTTTTTTTAGCCAGAACACTTAAAAGTCCTAAATACAACCAAAGACTCATAATTTCTCTTATAGAATTATATTTTTTTTCAGTTCAACTTATTCTTGGTCATAAGCCTTTTTCTTTTACCTTTTTTATATCATATACTAAGATTTCCTCACATTTACTTTAGATGTTATTTGATTGTGGTTCTTTCACACATGATTTCTTTTTCCCTGATCTCTTATAGTATCTTTCTCTTGTCCTCAAAAACTCTAGATTTGGTATATGATAGTTCTGGACTATTCCATTTGGTTCACTATTTATGGAGCTATTAATTGGTCTCCTTGGGAAAGCAATATGGATTCTACAAGAAGAGTTACATGATTATTTTTAATTGGCCAGTGATAACACAACTAGTTTTACAGTGGATCTTATTAGTAGTTTAAAAACAGTTGAAAAGAAATATAATTCAAAAATATACATAGGATTATTATTATAAAGGCAAAAAAGCAATATTTGTTCCTTACCACAGGTAAATGATTGATTGTTGCATATGAATGAAATGGAATGTTTTGCTTTACTTATGAATTGATATGAAGAATTTAAATAATCAAAGATATGAATTAAATGATACAGTGTGAAGAAAGCAGATCAAAAAGAATAATGTATCCATTAACAACTGTGTAAATCAAGACAACATTATATATCAACAAAACTCATGTTAAATACAAAGAATGATCTTGGTCATTAACAGTTATTAAACTTGAAGGACACAAACTTCCTGTTTTAAAAAAATATTGTAAATTATCAAAAAATGTTTATAATTATATGTGCTAACAGTTATAATTTCTCTTTTGTTTCATTTTGCTTATTTTTCCAGAAGTATATTTTCTATATTGCATAAAAACAAAATCTACCAAATCAAAAAATAAGCAAATGAATATTCAAAGGGGAGCTCTTGAAGCTTTTTGAGAAAGAAAGTGATGAGACCAGCACATTACTTTATGAAGATTAATACCATTGTTATCCAAGATGAATGGGGAATGAGCAAAGACTAAAGGCAGGGATACCAATTAAGAAACTATTACTATATTCTAGGCATGTATTATGGTCTCCATCTTATGTATTAGAAGATGAGGTTTACTGTTTTCTTCCAAACAATTCTTCACCCAATTTGAAAATGTACTATGAAGAAATTCCTTTATATACATCAGCAACCTAGCCAAGACAATAGATAGTCATAAAATTATCAGCAACATAAACACTTTGCAAATGATTTTGCTACTTTGCATATAAAATTTTTACTTTGTAGGTTATGCAAATCTAGGAGGAATACTTAATTCATTGGATTATAGTCAAGATCCACAAATTCTCAGCAGGCTATAATACTGGAATAAATCTAATAAAATTATTTGGAGGTGGAGGTGGTGAATTCTGTCATTTCATTTGTATAGGGTATTTTCATTGGTATAGAAAACTCATTTGTTTATTGGTATAGGTAATTCCAGCAGAGAAAACCCTTACTGGTTCATACCAGCAAAGATCCTGAAAGTTGAAACTCTGAGGTGCCTTGGCCAGTGAGAAATTAAGTGATTGGTCTAGGGTTACACAGCCAGCATGTACCAGAGGCAGAACTTCAACCTAAGTCTTCCTGACTCTAAGGCCAGCTCTGTGCCCACTATGCCATTTTGTTTCTCGATACAAAATCTATTAGGCATAAATTAAATGTTAAGAAGCAACATGATATGAAAGCCTAGCACTGGAAAAACTGGATCCAAGAACTACCTCTGACAAATATTACCTGTGTGACCATGAACAAATCCCTTGACCTCTGACCTCTTAATATCTGAAAAAATTCCCTGAGAAAAAGGTGTTTTCTATCAATATTTGTAGAGATAATTTCTACCTCATGAGTTCCTTATGCCGAGGAAATCATAGATCTGGCTATTATCCATTGCCTAGTATGGAGTTACTTGGACTCCCTGGTAAGCTGCATGAAAAGGAATAATGGATAGCCAGCTAAAGGAACTCCAAGAAGAGTTCACTAACCTCTTGTTGAGACCTAAATGACAGTTCAGGAGGTGATGATCCAGATGAAATGGTAGTGAAAACTGGTATCAACAATGCCTGGAACATAGAAGCCAGTAATAAATGTTTATTGATTGATTGAACTCAACCAAATTTATAGAAGTTTCATTGGATGTTTTTCTGATTGCCCAGTGAACTAAATGAATAGAGAGAAATAGTTTGAATTATTTACAAGTGCAGAATTAAGACTTTTGGCCAGTAGTTCTAAGAATATGGACAAGTAATCTAAACCAACAACAACCTCAGGATGTCATGGAATACGTGTTAAGCTTATTCATGCAGTGATTAAGCTAATTTATTCTCAGAACAGAGACTGAACCTGTAATATATATAATGAATTTCCTAATGAATAAACTCCATTTATTAATTAAGGTGACTATTTTGTTTGCAACTTAGAGTTATTTAGAGCACTGAGAAGTTAAGTGAATTGTCCAGGGTGAGATAGCGAGTATATGTCAAATGCCATTTGGTTTCTGCAGATTTGACTACAGTAATACAGCAGAACCTTAAGTTCAGCCATTATTTAATCATTTGTACAAGAGAGGGAAAGGATGAAATAAAATTATGTAGATATGAAATGAATAGGTGGTAATGGAACAGGGAAGACAATCCTGGACCAATGAAATTCAGAACCCACAAGTGTCTTTAGGCTCCATGAGTATATGGGAATATCAGGTTCCTTCTTCCTTTTAGGATACTCTTAACTACAGGGCTTAGAGGTATATTGGGCCTTTGCCAGCCTTTGGCTAATATCTAAAGTGAACTGGGAATGAAATAGTATTTTCAGTCTAGAGAGAAAGAAGCACAGTAAAAATTAAGATTTTAGTGGGAGAGAAAGTTTTATCCCTGTTGGAGCTGAAATTAACTAAAAGACCTCATCTGGGGAAGAAAAAGGCCCAAATAACATTTGTTGGAAGTATCCTTTGGTGCCCAAGTAGACACAGTAAGTGAGAGGGATTCAGGATGAGTGAAGCAGTTGAAACCTTTAATGTATCCCTGCTGGAAACGGGTGTGGAACTCAAAATAAGCTCGCACATGCTACAAAAGCCAGAGCAAGGCTTACATCCCTATTTCTGGCCACAAGTCCCTCTTAGCTGACTTTCATTGGTAGAAGTCAGTATAGCTCATAGACTTCCCAAAATGCCCGCTACATGTTCCCTTTGGTATGTTCCTCCCCTTCATTACATGTAACTGTGTGCCTAGAATTGTGTTAATCCTCCCCTGGGGAGGAAAAGTTAATAGTAATAACCTCATTAAGCATGAGCACCTCAGCCAAGTGATGACCTTTGTCCTACTTTCAGCCTCTTTAACCACACTACCAGTTTCACCCTGTTTTAGCTGATTCTTTAACTCCTCACCAAGAGTTACTTCCTCCCAATTTCCTTATATGGAAATATAACCCTTTCTTACTTCTAACAATCTGAGGGATTATTCAGGTAATTACATTTCTTGAAACTCAGTCAAGAACTAGGTAGTGCTCTTTCCATATAAGATCATATGTAGGATCATATGTAGGAGAATGGCCATAGATTATTCCCTGGACATATTAGGCAGCAGGTTCTAGGGGAAAGGTGACAAGGTGATGTAACATTTGCTACCATTGTCCCCACCATCGGAAGGCAAGGTATGTTACATTTCACTCCTCCCTCACAACTGTATGCTACTCTTAAGGAGGATTGGGGTAGGAGAGGTCACTAAATTCTCTGCCAAAGGCTCTAGCTCCCAACATTAGTTTTTCCCCAAGTGTAAGAGGTAGTCTCCTGCACCACAGTTCCATTCAAGCACTAACAATTGGATTAGTTTTTACAACAACAACAACAAAACACTTGAAAGGTATAATCATAAATAGACAACCAGTTTACTCCCAACACATGGGAAGCTAATCCTCCCCTCCCACCATACCATATGGCTTAAGTTAGTAGTTTACTTCAGTTCTGAAAGAGTACATTCCTAAATTGCAAGTTCAAATACACCCCCAGGCTTGGAGTTCCAGGTGCCCTGGTTTCATAGGCTTCTCCATGGGGCTGGCTGACTACAAGGGTTTGCTGAGGATTATCACCAGCAAGTTAAACTGAGGATAAACAAAACAGAACAGAAACAAAAACACCACAAGCCCATTTCTCCCAGTGGAAGGAAAAGGGTGGGGTAAAAGATTCCTCTACCCTCCCTTTTCAAGTTATGGCTCCAGTGCTATGAGTAAACTGTGGTCTTCCCCATATAGATGCAGAAAGAAAAATAAATTCACAGGAAAGAGAGTTAATTTGTTGTTTGTTTGCTTTTCTTTTCAGTTTAAAAGACACACTCTCTACCAGCTAATCATTCAATTAAAGGAGGCTTTTCATACCTGTGTGGTAGGTAACTCAGGGAAGTAAAGTTTCTCCACGTGAGGAGATATGGACATGTGGAGACAAGCCACTTTACAGAGTAAATTGACATAGCTATAATGAAGATATTATTTGGGGTCTTATAACTCAAACAATATAAAATTAGATATAAATGGAGCTCATAATACTGTACATTCTCCATGCAGGAAAGATTTGGGAAGGCTCAGGAAGCATCCTAGATGTCACCATCAGTTAAAGTCACTTATTTTGAGTAGCAAGAAGGCACTTTCTTGATGTTTCAACATTTTTCAGAGATTTTTAAAACACTACTTGCCACCCCATTACAATTATGATTGCTTCATTGACTTCACATAAGTTAATACCTTCCATATGCACTAATTCACCCACTCAAATGGGTAAATTTTCTCACCCAAATGAATACGAAATGCAGACCATAGGAATGGAGACTGAATGTTAAAAAAATCAGACCTAGTCAGTCTTCCCAGTCAACATCAGGGGAACCATTTCCCCATCTACCCTAGACAGAAGAAGAGAAGTTAATTTTCCCCTTGTGTTGACTATTACCACCTTTCATTTTGGACATTTTGACTAGGATTCATGGACTACAAATCTACAGAACACCATGTAAGACTTTCAGGGTAGCTTATCAATTCTTTAGAATTAGTGCCAAGAATGAGCATAAGATCATCTTTTGAAGCTAGTTATATCCTTTGGGTTAGATAAAAAGCCTGAGGTCTTCTAGTTTAGTGTTAGCACTCTTCTTCATAAATATGATATGTATTATTTTGAAAGCATTCAGAAAAAAAATATTCTGAAAGCATTTTTCCATGATTAGGAAAAGAACACATCCAGGTTCTGTATAGTATTCAATTTACTACTCAATCATTGGTTCTATAGTAAGTCTGACAAGTGAGTTTTCCACCAGATCCAGGTAAATTTCCAAGGATTTGTTATGGTGCTATAATGGTAAAAACAAACAAACAAACAACAACAACAACAACAAAAAAAGAAACATCAATATTAATTCCAGTCTTATAGGGCTTGGTTATTCCAATAAGAATTATGCCCCTATAGTGTTTAAAAAAATAGTTAACTTTTACCGAAATGTCATTCTAAGGTAGTAAAATCTTACAGAACTCTCCATTATTGTCTAATAAAAAGGCCATCATACAAATGAAATAATAGGATCATAGACTAAGAGCTGGAATAGATCTTAAAGGTCTTTGAGGAGAACTCCCTTATTTTATTGACAAGAAACTTAAGTCCAAGACAAGGTAATAGATTTGTCCAAGGTCACATGAGTGGTAAGCACTTTCTACACTAAGCCTTTATAGGAACTGGAATGTTAAAGTGCTTGAGAATGTATCAATATGTTTGCTGAGTTCTCCTAGTAAAGAGGATGTACATTTAACATAAAAATATTTACTAATAAACATTATTGATATGTAATACAGAAAGATGATTTTGCCAACATCATAGATAATTATTAAAAGATATAATTTATATCACAGCCATCAAATTTGAGGCCTGTAGTCTGCAAAATTCTGTCACTGGAATCAGATGAAAATGTAATTGAGAAATATTTAACAAAATAAATAAAAAATGTTACATAACACAATGTTAATTTATGGTTTTCTAAATTAATATATGATCATAAGGTATCTTTTGTATTTAAATTTGACAATATTGATTTACATCAAATCCATATGAATATTACATGCAATATATATAGCACAATGCAAAATACCACTTGACAGACTATTCAAATGACTGAATTTTTTAACATGTAATTGGGAAATATGTAATGAAATAAAAAAATGCTTAAAAAAAGAACCCCCTCTATCATGTAACCAGCAGGTAGTTATCCAACCTTCACTTAAGGGTTGTAATTATGGTTGACCCACTTCTCCTTTATGGAAATTCTGTTACAAATTTGGACAGTTAAGCACTTTTTAAAAATATCAAATGTAAATTTGCTTCTTTACAACCTTTAAACATTTCTCCTTGTTCTGGCTTCTGTGGCAAAAACTGCCATAATTTCTTACAGCCTCTCATCATCCCCAAATTTTTTTTCCATCACTTTTGATTCATTCCCATATGGTGTGAACTTGATCCCCATCACACTCATATAACTACAGTGTCAATAGCATCATGTACTACCATGAACAGATCTTTATTCTATATTAATAGAAGCAAGCTAAATATTATTCTACACAAAACTCTGAATATGTGATCAAGGTTGGAATTAGTGTTAATTCTTAAAGAATTAGGGTGGAAATTTTTGACACATTATACCTAGAAGCTTATTTCTTGAAGAAACATTTTAAAATATATATATATATATGTGTGTGTGTGTGTATATATATTTGTATACATGTATATACACACATATACACACACATATATATGCAGTATTTAATGTTTCCTTTTTATCTGCTTTGCTAAAAGCATGTATTTTGGATAAAATATAGTAATACACAGTTACATATCAGTGAGAGATCCTGTGAACAGAGAGCTTCACCTGAATCTCAAAGAATGTATCTTTAAGTTGCACTGATATGAGCAAAGCATCTCCTCCCACCAGTAGCAAACCCTAATTTTAGTGAAAATATTGAAGTAGAGGGGGGGAGAGATGGTGCTTAAGTAATGATCTGCAAACAAAACTTTACTGTCCCCTAATTTTACTCAATTTAGTTCTAAATATCTAGTAGCAAAACTGAAAATTTCCATTCCACCACTCTGAACAAGTGACCCATTGTGGAACACAGTAGTATGTTTAATGCTGTTTACATGGTTCTGCTGATTGTATAGATAATTTAACTTAATGGTATTTTATTTTCAGAGAAATTGTCCCATCAAGTATTTAGAATAGTCAAAAGTAATCAGCAGTTATTAGTGATTTTTAAAGCTTACATGGCCCATTAGGAATACTTGTGGAAGTCACAGAAAAGGAGCAGATCAAGCAGAATTCAAATGACTACATTAAATATGTTTCCCCAGTTCAAATTGGGTTTAATGATAAACTAAATTTGTCATAAAATGTGATTTTTCCCTTGTCATTCAATGAGCATGGCAAGAAGGAGATAAAGAAATAATACTTTTTAAAAATGAAAAAAATATATCATAGATTTGATTAACATTTTGTTGGAATGTGATGCCAACTAATCACTGACATTAAGAGATAGATTCTCTGACAAGTCATAATAATTCTATTAGCACATGGGATTTAATTGTTTGTTTACCATAGCATCCTGGTAAAAATAAACAAGCAAAAAGTATTTAAAAGTAAACACCATGGAAGGAACTAAAGACTAATTAGTATAAGAATAATGGACTTGGTGCTTAAAAAGTTTGTTAGAATCCTACTTTTTTCTTAATGATTTATTTTCTAACAGAATGTATTATGATCACAGTGTAAGTATTTCCTTTTTTTTTCTTTTTTTTTTCTGGTACATTATGTTTCTGATGTATTTTTCCCCACACGGCTAACTTCAGCTTAAATATCTCCTTTTCATAGACTTTGGTACTTTTATTGTGCTTTAAGAGTGAATGAACAGAATACTGAGAAACGACAGTCAACTTTCATATTTAAGGGGGTTTGTGTGAAGCCCAGAGACAGGTTAAGACAACACTCCTAAAGAATACTTGGAAAGTTAAATTCTGTGAAGAAAGTTCTTTGAGAGACTTGTATAGTTAACCCTCATACTTGGAGAATATGTGAAGGGAATAGAGAAACCTTAAAAAACAGTTTGTTTTTTTTATGTGAAGACTTGAAAAATTAATTGACATGGAGAAAGAGTAAGGAGAAATTTTAATAATAATGCTGTGATATTGGTCTTAGCTTTTGAGTTTAAAATTTGAGACTGAGATAAGAAAGTTGATTTTTTAATAGATCATTATACTGGATTAAATAATTACTGCATTAATAAGATTTTTAAAAATTAACTTATGATGAACATCTATCCTTTTTTCTGGTTGCTCTTGAACCCAGTGTCAAAATTAGTAGTAGTAGGCTGAGGGGTAAATGTTAGATTTGCTTATTCTTAAGAGTACCTTTAAACCTTGCATAAGGATTATTGGAGATAAGTTTTAACAAAAGCTTCAGATACACATTGGCTCTCATAACTCTTCAATGTGAGGTATAATATTGAATCCAGGTTACACCAATTAAAATTAGTTTTTCCACTGTTATGATTCATGTATCACTGTCAGTAGGCTGAATTGGGTGGGCACATTTCCTTTATACCTGTTTCCTCTTCCTAGGTTGTATTCTTGTTAAGTAGAGAGCTGTCATCAATGTTGGTGGTACACTGGTATGGGGAAGGGACCAAACATTAAAGGTCTCTTTACATGATTGACAAAAACAAATCAGATAACAATTCCTTGCTTTAAAAATGCAGAATACATTTTTATTAAAATATACATTTGACTAACAAGCATTTTTCTAATAGAAAACTGAAATATAATAAACTTGAGAAAAAAATTAAGAAACAGTTTCAGCATTTATAAAGGGACATATATACTTCCCCAAACCAACTTAACCTTACTAAAAAAAAATTACTCACAAAAGAGAGTGAAGCTATTATATGTAGTATACAGGTTCTAGGTCTTGGCATTTGTAGAGCTGGTCTTAAAAACCTAAAAAAAAAGTAGCAGACCTTAGGTTATTTTGGTTTTTAGAGACACAGAAGTTTCTGTACTACTGGGCTTATATTGTTGCTAAAATCCTCATCAAAAATGCATGAAACCATACCTATTTCCTTTAATTTTATATGCCAACAATAATTAATTATGGATTTTAGAAAATAATATAATTAACACCTTTCCTTGAGATTGCTTTTGGTAAATCCTAACAAAGACCAGGTAGAATTAACTTACTATACCTTTTTTTGCAAATCATTTCATCTTTTTTTTTTTCCCCTCAATTTTAACTCCAGCTAAACACAAAACTTAATGGCAACAAAATAAGCAAATAGCCCATGAATTTCCTTTTTCTAATAAGGGAAGATTCAAAGCATGCTTCCTCTAATAATGCTCAGTGATTCTGTCTTTCTTCATAGGATACATTCTAGAAATTATATTCCCTTCTATGGAAGTATTTTCTTGTTCTAACTAATTCATGATGGCAGCTTGAAAAGCCTACCATGACTGATAGTAGCATAATTCTTTCATAAAATTGTTCTACAAATATCTCATCTATCTTCTTGAAATTCTTAGAGAAGGCAGAGCCAAGATGGCAGAAAAAAGGCAGGAAGGAGCCTGAACTCTTGCCCAAACCCTTCCAAATACCTTTACATAATGCCCTAATACAAATTCTAGAGCAGCAGAACCCACAAAATAAAAGGACACAGTGAAAGAATTTTCTAGCCCAAGGTAACCCTAGAAGGTTGGCAGGAGAGGTCGGGTACATGAAAGTTAGAGAGGAATACAGTTCAGCACTGGCAGCTCCAGCTCAGACCAGGCCCCCAGCAACCAGGAGCAGGCCTGGGGGAGAGTGGATAAGTGGTGGCAGTGGTGATTTCTGGACCTCTCAACACACAGGTGGTAAGAGGATCAGACAGCTGATCAGAAGGAGATAATGGGCTCCCTTTGCCGGCACTGGGGTCAATAATCTGTTGCATTTCCCATACATGTATCTGGGTCTAAGTCCTGGGTATCAGTCCCAGGGTGAGGAAGAGCACTAGCACACAAGAGCTTGCAGCTGCAGGGGAACTGGGACCCTGGCCACAGTTCCAGGATGGAAAAAAGTGCTTGTGATTGCTCCTAGACCAGTGCATAGGACAGAAAAGTAGTAAACAGATCTTTCCCTAAATCATACCACCTTGGAAGAACCAACAAGTAATAGTTACCCAGAATTCCTCTGAAAACAACTGCATAAAAAAACTGAAGCTTTAAATGGTGCCCCCTCCACTGTGGAAACAGAGCCCTACTTTAGGAAAGAGTTAAAAGTCAAGAAATAAGGTGGAATACACAGACACATTATATATATATATATATATACACACACACACACACACACATATACATATATAATGTATGTATGTATATGTATATATATACAAACATGCATACATACATATATACATGTGCATGTATATGTACGTGTATATGTGTGTGTATTTGAATTCAGCTCATGCCATGAAGCTCAAAAAGAATTTGAAAAATCAAGTTAGAGAGTTAGAGTTAAAATTGGAAAGAATGATGCAAGAAAAACACGAAAAAAGAGTCAACAGCTTGATAAAGAAGGCACAAAAATAATGAAGAAAACAACACTTTAAAAAACACTAATGCATTGTTGATGGAGTTGTGAAATGACCCAACCAATTTGGAGAGCAATTTGGAACTATGCCCAAAGAGATATAAAAATGTGCATGCCCTTTGATCCAGCAATAGCACTTCTATGGCTATAGCCCAGAGAGATCATACAAATGAGAAAAGGACCCACATGTACAAAAGTATTTATAGCAGATTTTTTTGTGGTGGCAAATAATTGGAAATTGAGAGGATGCCCATCAATTGAGGAATGACTGGACAAGTGGTGGTATATGAATATAATGGAATACAATTGTGCTACAAGAAATGATGAACAGGCTGACTTTAGAAAAACCTGGAAAGACTTGTATGGTCTGATGCTGAGTGAAGTGAGCAGAACCAAGAGAATGTTGCACACAATAACAGCCATGTTGGGTGATGACTAATAATGATAAACTTAACCCTTCTCAGCAATACAAAGATCTAAGACATCTCCAAAGTCCTCATGATGGAAAATGCTATCCACAAAGAAGAAAGCACTATGGAATTTGAATGCAGATCGAAGCATACTATTTGCTATTTTTTTTTCTGTTGTATTTTGTTTCCTCTTTCTGGTGGTTCTTCCTATTGGTTCTAATTTTTACTTACAAAATCATTAATGTGAAAATATGTTTAATAGGAATGTATAAGTATAACCTATATTAGATTGCCTGCTGTTTTAGGGAGGGAGGTGGGAAAGGAGGGAGAGAAAAACTGAAAACTCAAAAGATTATGGAAGTGATTGTTGATAATTCAAAATAAATTAATTTAATAAAATCAAAAGAGAATAGTCCAAAGATGCATAAAAATCCAATGATGAGAAGAATGCCTTTAAAAGTAGAATTTACCAAATGGAAAAAAAAATACAAATAAGTCACCAAAGAGAAGAACTCCTTAAAAATAAAATTGACCAAATGGAAAAGGAGGAAAGGAGGAAAAGGAGGAAAAAAATGCCCTGACATCTTAGAACCAGAGGGTAAAATAGAAATTAAAAGAAGCTACCACCCATGTTTTGAAAGAGATCCCAAAATGAAAACTCCCAGCAATATTATAGCCAAATTCCAGAGATTCTAGGTCAAGGAGAAAATATTGCAAGGAGTCAAAAAGAAGAAGGAGGAGGAGGAGAAGGAGGAGGAGGAGAAGGAGGAGGAAGAGGAGAAAATAAAAGAATATTGTTTCGGATACTGTGCAGCCACAGGCAGGATAACACAAAGTTTTCCATTTTCTACATTAAAAGATCAGATGGCTTAGAATATGATATTCTGGAGGGCAAAAGAGCTAGGATTACAATCAAGAATTATCTGCCCAGCAAAACTGAATACAGTTCTTCAGGGGAAAAAATTATATTCAATGAAAGAGGGCACTTTCAACATTCCTATTGAAAAGACTAAAGCTGAACAGAAAAATCTAACTTTCAAATACAAGTTTCAAAAGAGACATAAAAAGGTAAACAGGAAAGAGAAATCATAAGGCATTCAGTAAGGCTAAACTATTTACATTTCTACATGGAAAAATTGATACTTGTAACTCCTAAAATCTTTCTAATTATTAGGATAGTTAAAAGGAGTATGCATAGGAAGAGGGCACAGGTGTGAGTTGAATATGATGAGATGATTATCTTAAAAAAATTAAGGGATGAGAAAGAAGAATGCACTGGGAGAATGAGAAAGGGAGACGTAGAATGGGATAAATTAACTGACATAAAAGAGGCCCAAATGAGATTTTACAGTGGAGGGGAAGATGACAGGGAGAAGGGGTGGGGAGCACATGAACCTTACTCTCATGGGAATTGGCTCAAAGAGGAATAATATATTTGCTCAGTTGGGTGTAGAAATCTATCTTACTATACAGAAAAATAGGAGGGGAAGGCAACAAGGGGGTGCTGATAGAAGGGATGATAGATAGAGGGAGGTAAAAGTCAAAAGCAAAATACTTTTGAGAAAGGACAGGTTGAAAAGAGGAGAGAGTAGAATAAAAGGAGGGGGAATAGGATGGAGGGAAATACGAGGGAAATACACAGTTTGTAATCATTACTGTGGAAAAAATTACAGTAAGTTTCTCTGATAAAGACCTCATTTTTCAAATATATAGAAAACTGAGTCAAATTTATAGAAATGAGAGCCATTCTTCAATTCATAAATGGTCAAAGGTTATGAATTATAATTTCCAGAGACCTGTCAAATCTAACATTTCTAAATGTGATCTAGAAGAGAATCGGAAACATCTTATTAGAAAAAACAACTGATATGGAGACCAGATCAAGGAGAGACAATATAAGAATTGTCAGACTACCTGAAAGTTATGAACAAAAAAAGAATCTGGGTATAATTTTACAAGAGATTATTAAGGAAAATTGTTCTGAAGTTCTAGAACAAGAGGCTAATGTAGAAATAGAAAAACAAACAAACAAACAAAAATTAACATTTACCAACTGAAAGAGATCCCAGGAGGAAATCTACAGAAACTTCATAGTCAAGTTTCAAAATTCACAAGTTTGGAGTCACCAAACCTGGAGCTGGTGCCAAGTGTCTGGGCTGCTGGGGATCTGTCAGCTCCTGGGGTGGTTTGTCCCACCATCTCTTCCCCTCCATGGGGACCAAGTGAGTGTGGGTCCGTGGCCTTTGTGCAAGTAAGGAAGCCCTCCTTGGGCTACTCACCTGCTTGTAGAGCTTTGAGATGTTGAAAGCGCCTTCCTGGTGTGGGCTTCTCCAACAGGGAACCTGAGGCCGCGAGAGGCAAAGGCACTACTCAAAGATTTAATCAATACTATGAAACACTTAAGTAAAAACAAATTGCCTTCACCTGCCACATTTGAAAGAATTGAATACAAAAATCCCTCTTAATACCATGACATGAAAGTCTAATTGTTGGTGCTGCCTTAGCTTTTGATGTGTTGAAATATGAAGAAAAGACTTATCAGCAATCCTGAGAATCTGTAGCATTGGCCTTGTGAAGTCATGGAGTTCTCTGACCTTGCTGGGATCCTATCAGAAGAAGAAATGTCTCTTCCGAGTGATGCAGGTTTCTCTATTTCTTCTTGCATTATTTGGTAATAGTAGAGAATTCATATTGGAAGAGTAGAAATTGAATTGGAATTCTCTGAAAATTAATATTCAAGAAAACGGATTTTTTTTTCCTGACTGTGTGTGCAGCATTTGTAGACAGAAGGATTTGCAGGTCTGGTTTGTAACTGTTTAAAATTTGGAAAGATGTTCATGGTAATTTCCAGTCAATGAATTTTATTGAGCACAGTAGGGCCTAGTATTCTCCCAGTGCTGTTGAGGCTAAACAAAAGAAAGACATGCAGTTCTGACCTAACCAGGCAGCACCTTCGATATTTGAATGTAAAAGTCGGATACTGTGCTGAGCTCACTAAGGTTTTTACCCAGAAGGATGTTGCTATGTTTTCAAAATTAACAGGGAATATCAACCCCTCACACTTAAATGAAGACTTTGCAAAGCAGATAATGCTTGAAAGAACCATCTTTCATGGAGTTTTGATCAAAGGACTGATTTCTGCACTTCTAGGTACCAAAATCCCTCATCCAGACTGTGTGCTTATTTCTCAGGAGATTAACTTCCCAGCCCCTTTATATGTTGGAGAAATGGTGTTAATGACTGCTGAAGAGAAAAAGGTGAAGATGTGTGTTGCTTGTATTAAAGTATCATGTTGTATAATAGAAAGAAGACAAACGTATGGAGGGTATGGTTAAAATTATGGTCCCAGATGTCTCTGGTTGTTGAATCACATGTTAAAGCTACAGAATCAGAAATGTTCTAATGTGAAAATTAAAGTACAACTAGAAAAAATAATGGAAAATACTCAAGTTGCTATTTCGTACAATTATTGATAAAAGTAAATATTTCATGATTAGATAAAGGAAAAATAACATTTAAATATTTCAAAAAATCATTGGTTTGGAGAAAATATTGAAAGCAACAACAAAAAATAAATAAATAATGTGGAAATACACTTAGGATTTCACAAGACCTAGTAGTTTCTACTCTAAAAGTCCATAGCTCTTGGAACATTATATTTTGAAGAGCAAAAGAGCTGGAATTGCATCCAAAAATAACTTACCCAGTGAAGTTGAGTATAATCCTGAGTGAAAAAAAAATGGATATTTGAAGAACTGAAAGACTTTCAGGTATAATTGTAACAAAAAGAACAGAACTCATTGGAAAATTCTATATTAAAAGATTCAGAAGAAATATAAGGAAAACAACAAAGACTAATTATATGGCAATTATTAAGATCAAATTGTTTATATATATATGAATATGTTATCAGTATTTTTAAAACTGTCATCATTACTAAAATAGTTTGAAAGAAAGGTTGTGGCTGAGTTGTATATGATGGAATGATTCTAAAAAAATTGACTCGGAAAAGGTAAGAGGGAGCAATTATATTATAAAATAAGGCATGACAGGAAGAACTAATACAGAGGAAGCAGCTGGAGGTGGAGGAGTGGTGATGTTGATACCTTACTCTCATCTGGGTTGAAGAGGAAACAATGTGTACATCTGGAAGGATGTAGAAGTCATCTGAGCATGTGGAGAGCTGAAGAAAGGGGGACAGGATGGGGAAGGGACTTTTAGAGGAGTGTGTGGATTGGGATTTGGGAGGGCGTGGGGGCTAGTGATGGGAACACTCTTGGAGGGGTGGGTGAAGTGGGGGATGGGAGGGTGGGGTGAGAAGATAATACACAAATACACAAATTAAAAATAAAAGATATATGAAGAGAGATGCTATGTGCACCTCAACAAATATCTAACAAATAGAAGTATGTATAGAATAATTATACACACATATAAATATTTGTGTCTTGTGGTAGCCATCTTTAGGGCAGGGTGGAAGGAAGAAAAAAATGAAAAAAAAAAGAAATTTGCACCATGACTTTGTTGTATATTTGGAGGGAGGAAACAGTAAGTTGCACATGGTAGAAATGCAGTTTCATGTGCAATCATTTTTTTTTATTGTACTGTGTTATGCAAATACTTTTTTTGTTCCCTGAAATGAAAATAAAATGAATTTTATACACACACACACACACACACACACACACACACACACAGAAACAAAGACAGACAGAATCTCAGAGAAAAGACTGAGAGCCTATAGAAAATTTCCAGTTTGTTTAATAAATAATATTTAACAAACTTAGAGGGTCAGAGCTAATTGAATGGAGAAATAAGGTATTACCATTTTAGTAACTGATGAGGAAATAAGCTAAACCACTTGATCCTACTATAAAAATAAATGAGCGAATGGTAAATTCAAGTAGAAAGGGTTGGTGACCCACCTAAGCTACATGTAGGAGTATTAGTACTACACCACAATTAAATAAAAAAGACATTGTCCTCTGACAACAGCAAATAAATGAGGTACTACTAAGTTGAGCATTTTGTTACACTTTAATTCAAGTCAAATTGCATTTATTTTTCTGAATTGTGTTATGTACTACAGATACCAAAAAAAAATGTAAAATTAACTTTTTCCTTCAAGGAGTTTACATTCTCCTACTAGATGGAAGCAATATATATATAAAAAAATAAAACTGTACTGGATTTTCCTAGAGTCTTTGCAGGGATCCAACCTGTAGTCTGGCCTCCAGCCTAGACTGATGACTATCAAAATCTTGGCAGGGGTTCATCATACTGCCCCAATGTAAGTGCTTAATTGATTAAAATACTGTCTATAATCAATTTGGAGCTCCTTGGCCTCTTCCTTTGGCATTGAACTTGCCCCACTGTTTGGGAGAGAATTACGGAGTTCCCTAGGTGCGGGAATCCTAGAACCTACAGGCACCAACATGTAGGACAATGAAAAAAGGTCTTACACAATAGTTGACACTTGAACTGAGTTGTGAAGTGAGAAAGGGATTATAAAATGTGATGAGAACAAATTACAGACCTGAGACATGTCCTGTGCAAAGGTGAACAAATATGAGATAGAAGGTTCTGTATGAGAAATACGTGGAAAGTGAATAGCCTATTTTTCAAGAGACGGGTGTGGTATGGTATCAATGAACTTTTAATCAGAAAACCTGGATTCAAATCACACCTCTGCTACTTACTATGTGGTATTAGACATTACTTAACTTCTGATGATCTCTTGCTCCCCATGCTCAAAACAAGTGGCATTGACTAGATTATCTCTAAGACCCTTTGTAGCTCTATATCTATTATAACTTCACCAGCAAAAATAATAAAAGGATGGGGATTTTGGTTACAATTATGTGCCTTAGCAGCAAACTAGGTTTCAGATCATACACACACACGCACACACACACACACACACACACACACACTTCTAGGTCCATCATTTAACTTTGTTCACATAGAGATGTTCAAGACATATGATGAGGGAAAAAAAGTTAACATTTTTTTTCTTTCTCTTCATTATAAGAATACTTTTATCTTAGCAAAGCTAAGTGAACTCCATGTCCCTTTTTTACAGTACACTTTAGGTATTAGGGTGTCAATTTTCAGTGTCTGATGATGCCATTTAAAGTTTGTCATCTATATCTTTTTTCCTGTGAAGTAGTAAATCACTGGGGCAGCATTTTTAATGCCTCATGATACCAATTATGTTGTCTCTCCTGTTAGGATAATCGCAGGTTTCCATGACTAACAATGCCAATTGAATATTGTCTCTCTAATTATATTTTATAGTTGGTGGCATACAAAAGCAAAATTATTTGTGCTTTTATTTTGTTGGGGGAGGGGAGTACCTTTGTTGTGGCAGAACTATTTTTTTAATTAAAAAAAGAATTATGTTTTTATGATGTCTTAGATCACTATACAGAGTAAAGTACCTTTTATAAACATTTATAGCTTGGCTTTTTTTCCCCCTTTAAAATCTACTCAAAATAATTGATTCTCTTGTTTAATCTACAGCTTTTTTTTTTTAAGGGGTGGGTTCTGGAACACAACAAATAAAGGAAAAATGATAACATTAACTTCATCAATGTACATATAACCAAAATGAATCATGATGGATGCATTTCACACTCGGTCTAGTTTAAAAATAATATTTATACTTAACAAAATTGCACCTGAAACTATATGGAAATATTATCATGAAATTAAAAGGTTAGATTTTTCACTTTTATCTTCTTTCCTTTCTTTCTCTTTCCCTCCCTTGTTCCCTTCCTCCCTCCTTCTTTTCCTTCTTTCCTCCCTCCCTCTCTTCCTTCCTTCTATGTACCTTTCTTTCTTTGTACCTTCTTTCCATGCAATGTTCCTCTCTTTCCTTCTTTTTGTTTTTGCGATATTTGTTTTCACTATTCTATAGATGTTAAGTTTAATAAATTTAACAACATTTTTTATTTGTGTTTCCTTCTGCACTTCTATACATTTAAAAAATGTTTTATTAGTGTTCTTGTTTCACTAGTCTCACCACCCACTATTGCACTTCATCTCCTAGGTCAAATCCTAAATAAAAGCCCTATTCTGTTATGAAAGAATACAATCAAGTGAAACAAATCATCATATTGTCCACATTTGATATTACATATCTTGTTCTGTAGTTCTTGACCATCATCTGTATTCTAAAAGGTGGAAAATATTTCATCATCAGTCTTTCAAAATCGGGATTGGTTGAAACTTTGGTCAGAGTCCTGAGATATTCCATTATTTTTGGTTGTTGTTCTTTTTTTCTCCCCACATTATTATTGTTTTGATCACAAAAAATTTTCTCCTGGGTCCTCTCTTATGTTTTCATATTTCTCAATATTCATTATATGCATTGTGTCATATATTATATCTTTTTATATTCATATACCTTTAAGGTGGGTGGTTTAATAACTTTTTAGTTACATAATTTATACTCATATATTTACTTTTTATTAGTTATGACATTTTTTATTTATTATCCATTTGATATTTATGTGGTATTTGATATAAATATTTGTCTAAAACTAATTTTGGTAGGCTGTTTTCTCATTTTCCAGGACTTTTAGCCAGAGTTAATCCTTACTTCAAAGGTTGGTGCCCTTGGATTTAAAGAACACTATTCTACTATGTTCAATTGCTTCTGGGTTATGTTTATCTAATTTGCTTTATTTTTCAACTTTTCCATATTTATTTTTTACTATAAATTTAATAAATACCATCAAACATGAATGTTTCAACACACAAAGAAGAGATTTTTGAAAAGGATTGTATATGAAACCATGAATTTCTATTGCAACCTGCATCATGGCACTCTCCTGTAATCCCTCCTATGATGATGTTGAGGCTGGTGAATTGCTTCTACTGGGTAGTGGGCATGCAGGGGCCTAAGCCAGTAGGATGTCCTCGTTAAGCCTGACACCAGCATAATAGGTCCTCCCTTCACTGGAGTGAGGGGCTATTAGACTAAAAAAAAAAGGAGCAAACAAGAAAATGTAAGAAACAAAGCATATCAAAGCTCCCCTGCTGATCAGTAAAGGAGTCGATCTCAGTCATATATGGAGAGCCAGTTTCAAATGAATGAACAAAAAAATCCTACATTCTACATAGCTTTAAAAAGTATTAAATTTAACACAAAAGTACCAATAGTACCCTGTTTGTCTGTGAGCCCTTCTGAAATTCTTTTTGTTCTCTTCAGTGTATTTTTTTTATTTCACTAGTATTATTCGCTTCTCTTTTATCACTATCACTATCATTATCACCATCACTAGCCATAGCTAGCCCCATCACAACTCACTCACTCCCAAATAAATCACAAACTTGTAACATATAATTATATACAGAAAAAATACATTTTTATATTGGTCATGTATTAAAAGTATGTCTCATTGTACACTTCAAGTAACACCTTGTTACTAATGGGTTGGAGACACATTTTATCATCACAATTTTGGAGTTATTATTGATGATTGTATTGATCAGAGTTCTTAATTATTTCAAATTTGTTTCCACTTATATTTCTGTTGTCATTATAAAAAGTGTTGTCCTGATTATGATCATTTCCCTGCATCAATTCATACAACCATTCCCAAGTTGTTGTTTTTCTTTTTTTATTGTATGTAACTTGAACCATATCTTTTGGAGTCATTCATAGACCACAATTTATTCAATCACAGTTGATGCTTGCCTTCTTTGTTTCCAGTTCTTTGCTACAATAAAAAAGTATTGTCATAAATATTTTTTGTTATATGGGTCTTTTCCAGTTGTCTTTGATTTCTTTGATAGTATGTGCATATGGTATTTCTGTACCTAAGAAAATGCAGAGTTTGAAAAGTTGTGGGTTATAGTTTCAAACTGCCTGCCATAATATTTAGAGCAATTCCTAATTGCAACAAAAGTGTATTAATGTTACTGTTTCCCACAGTCCCTCCAACATTTGTCTTTTTGCTTTTTTGTCAACTTTGCCAATATGATGGATGAGAAAGAGAAAACTCAGAGTTGTTTTAAATTTCATTTCTCATATTATTAGTGAATTGGACCACTTTTATGTAGTTATTACCAGTCTCTACTTCTTTTGAAAACTGTCTCATCATATAATGTTCTGAGATAAACTTTGGTATTTTATCTATTGGAGAATGGTTCTCATAATTAGCTATTTGTGTCAACTGTGTGTACATAATTTATATATTAGGCCTTTAGAAAAAATTGCTGCTGCCAAAATTTTCCCAATATGTTATTTCCCTTCTAATTCTATCTGTAATACATTTGTATATGCAAAACATTTTTGATTGTATGTAATCAAACTTGTGCTTTTAAACTTTTATGATAGTTTTTATTAATTAAGTTGGCAAGAATTTTCTCCCAGTATACAATTATGAAAAGAAATGCCACTCTTTCTCCTTTAATATGTTTATCATATAGCCTTTCATATCTAGGCCATCTTCATTTGTATCTTGTTATGGTATATCATGTGAAATGCCAATCTAAACCTTATTTCTTTCCTACTATTTCCAGGGAGTTTTTACTGTCCCATTAGTCAGTTTCTTTGTGTTTATGATTATATATAATTGCTTCTGTAACTTACTTATGTAACCTCTTCCAATGATTATCTTTTCTATTTTTTCTCAACTAATGACAAAGAGTTTTGGTGGCTCATATTTTGTACTATAGTTTGAGATCTGATATTAGTAGACCCCCTCTTTCTTGCATTTTTACTTATTTTTTAAAATTTAGTTTTAAAATTAGTAAGAATTTACTTTTTCCTCCTATCCACATTAAATTAAAGCTAATAATACAATAAAAATTATGAACAATCAAGTAAAAAATAATTCCCACACTGGCAATTTCCAAAAAAGAAAAAAAAAATTCATCCTATATCTTAAATCTAACAACATCTGTTTCAGGAAAGTTGTTAACACTTTTTATTGTCCATTCTCTGGAATTGTGTCTGGTCATTATGTTGATTGTATTTCCTGAGTCTTTCAAAGTTGTTTATCTTACCAGTACTGAAATTATGATAATTATTCTGTTTCTGTTTTCCTTACTCTGTATCAGTTAATGCAAATCTTCTCAGGTTTCTCAGAAACCAAATTTTTCATTATTCCTTACATCACAATAATGTTTCATTTGATTTAAAGCTTGTTGTTATATATGACATGAGAAGTTGATTTATAACTAATTCATGCCAGCCTACATTCCATTTATTTCCCAGTATTTTGTTAAATCATGAATCCTTACTCAAGCAGTGAAATTCTTTGGGTTCTTTGAACACTAAACTATTAGTTTTCTTTGTTTTCATATGTTGTGTACTCAATCTGTTTTAATACTTAATCTCTCCATTAATCAATACCAATTTCGTGTGGGAAAGTGATGTTAATTTAATAATAATTCTCTAATTGATTGGTACCCACTTAGTTTTCAGGTTTTTTTTTTTTGACAAAACAAGAAGAGTTTATATAAATAATTTTGTGCATATGGCTTCTTTAACTCTTTCTTTGACCTATCTATAATATAGTCCTATTAGTGGTATCACTCAATCAAAAAGAATGTGTACACACTTGAATTAATTTTTCAATATAGTACCGAATTGTTTTCCAAAATGACTGAACATCATTCTGAAGTACAGAGTACAGAGTTCCACTAACAATGTGCAAATGTACCTATTTAATTCATCGCCTCCAACATTTATCATTTTCATGTTTTGTCAACATTGTCAGTTTGATAACTATGAGGTAAAAATTGAAAGTTGCTTTTATTTGCATTTATCTAATGCAAATATAGTGATATATGCACAAATATGTGCATATGTGTATATGTATGAACATGTGTACAAATACATGCTTTTATCCATACATATTCATATTTACATATTTGTCATACCACTTGCATACATATATTTAGCTATTGATAGCTTGAATTAATTTCTTTGCAAACTGTCATGTTTTTCACATAAGAGATAGGGGAAGACAATTCCCTATTCTTTTTCAGGGGTTCACATATGTGAACCATTACATATATTTTTTCTTCAATATATTGATCATTTGTGCTGAATTTTTCTATTTTTCTTCAAAAACTTTATCTTTTGTTCTATAGACTGACTTTTTAGGAAGGAAAATGTTAGGGATACTGGGGAAAGTTAGGTGATATAAAAACAAAAGTTACTGAAATTTATTTAAGAAAAAGAAAGAAGGAAAACTGTTCATATCTTTTGCCTATCACTTTTGGAAAAGTCTTTTACTGTTATATATTAATAATTGTTCTTTATGTATCATTAAAATGTGACCTTTATTATAGAAACTGTTTGTCCCCTTAATTGATACCCTGTTAAATTTAATTGTATTTGTGTGTATGTATGTGTACACATATACACACATATAAATATACATATATACATATATATGCAATCAAATAGTCTGTTTTATCTTCTGTGATGCTCGCTATCCCTTGGGTTCTAAATTCTTTCCCTTATCCATACATTCAAATAGTATGTTCACTCTTGCTTCTCTAAGGTATTTATGATATGATCTTTATTTTTTTGAAAATGCTATATATTCATTTTTTTTAATTTTGTGGTACAAAGAGTGAGGATTTGATCTGGCCCAAATTTGTACCAAATCATATTCCTGTTTCACAAGCATTTTTTGTCATATAATGAATACTTATCCCAGTAGTGGAGATCTTTGAGTTTATTGAACACTAGACTACAAAGTATTTTTTTTTTTTGCTTTAGTACACCATGTATTTAGTCTGTTCCACTAATCTATCTTTCTTTTTCTTAACCAGTACTGGCTTTTGGACTTCCGTTTCTGGGAGCCAAGATGGTGGAATAAAAAGGTAGTCGCTCTCACCCTCCCCTATCAACCTCTGAAAACCCAGAAAATATCACCCCCGAAAAAACCCTGGAACAGCTGAACCAGAAGAAAGATGGGGTGCAGCAGTGCAGTAGCCCAGGTAGCTAGAGGGATTAATGGGAAAGACCCCTCTTACACTTGGGGAAGGGGAGAAGTACAGAACCAGGAGTCGCCCAGCCAGCTAGTGGAAAGACCCACTTTAGCATACCAGGAGGAGATTCTAGTGCCTTGGCATTCTACAGCAAAGAAAAGAACTCAATGCTATACTTCTGATTCACAAAAAAAAATGCCAAAGTTTTTAGGCAAGTCTGAATATGATTCTTAAACAAGAGAAGTTAACCATTTTAATGGAGTTTCATAATTAAAGTTACTGCTGTTATTTCCTCTTATAGTTTCCAAACTAGTAAAGATGATTGAGCAGGAAATACTCTGCCCTGAATAATTTGATGAGTCTATCAATTAAATTGATGAGATTAAAGAACATGGATTTTTGTTAGAAGAACACTGCACATAGAGTTAGATATGTTCTAACCTCTTTCTAAAAGGACACTGGGAAGTCCTCTGATTAGTTCACATTGAGTGGGACAGCCTCCAAGATGATTTGTGACTAAGAGTCAGAGGAAAGAAGTCTGGTCAAAAGAGACTTTTAAAAATGATCAATTGAAAGTGACATTTCTTCTCCACTTTCTGTCTAACCCTTAGGCTTTAAGACCAGAATGGAGAGGGCAGAATACTTCCTTTTAGGATTTCCCACCCAAAAAATGAAAAAAAAAAGTCAATTTTAAATTAAATACATGCTGAGCTACATATGCTTGCCCATAGGTCCTGACATACTTGAATGATAGATCTCTGCACACCTTCTTCTGCTTCACTGTTTTCTTTTCTGACCAAAGAAGAAACTAGAGTTTCTGAGAATGAACCTTCCCAGACTTGAGAGTTACCTCATAGTTAATATGGAATTCAAGAATCCCTGTTTCCTAAATATTTTCTCAATAGCATAATCCTTGGAAAAGAGAGTGAATAACCCAGAAGCTGAAAGACAAAAGGCATGCCAGAAGCCAGATAGATGTCTAGACTTTGCCAATTCTCCATACTATTGCTTATTGGCTAACGTAATATAAGGCCAGCAAAAATGGAGCATGTTAGCACTCTCAAAATTTGGGGAAGAGTCACATGGATTACGTGAGTAATTTAGGTTTCTGTATTTGTTAAAGATCTCCTGTGAATCCTTTGTGTCTTGTTTTATTTATTTATTTGTTTATCTATTTATCTATTCATTCATTGGTTTATTTATTTATTTATTTGCTGTACAATACCCTATATTCAGAATATATATTTAATACCTGTGAGGAGTTTTGAACTTTTTTATCCATATGACAAAAGATAACTGCTGCTAGGCCTTAGGGCCTAAAGGCTAGGAATACTTGCCCTGTTTCTCAAAACAGTCCCTAGATCTGGGCAAATTCGTATGGATATGGGTAAAGTCCTGAGGGAACCTAGCCCCCTAATGGTTGGTGTCAGAATCTTTTTTTTTCCCTTCCATCCTAGAGTTCTAAGGGAGAATTACATAAAACTTATCTGTGGATCATATCTATTAGTATGCCCATAAAGGAGGCTGGAGAAGTACTCAATGGACAATGTAGATCAGGCCTTTATTTCTTCCACATGACATAAATTATTAAAACACAAAAAATATTCCCTAGTCTTCAGTGCCAGTGACATACACAAAGCACACAATTACTTGGTATAATACTGTTCCAGAAAGCTGACTATTAAAACATTAAAACCATGAATCCCTTAGTAGAATAGCTAAACACGAATTTCAGTTTCACCTCAGCTTTGCACTGTTTAAACAGCTTCCTCAAAATTTATGTCTTCAAACAAGTTAGGCAAAAGATTATTCTCAACTTCCAGTTAGTGATCACACTCCAAGAAGTAATGTGGAGGTTATAGGGGCAGTTCCTATAGAGAAGCAAGTGAAACCAGAGGTACCAAGGAATACTCTAATTTTCAAATTCAAAAAGACCGTTTTCTATCCTAGAAATACTTACATTAGAATCACTGTTTGATCATCTGTTCTCAGGTGGAACATGTACACACAAAGTAGAAGAGGCAACAAGAAACCCAAGACCCAAGTTCATGCTAACCCAGGTAGTACTGGCTTTAGCTGCATTATGTCAGCAGTTGCCATTTCTCTAAGGAAAAGAGGGTGGTCCTTTCTCTTGAACAGATAGTCCCCAAATCAAGTGTTTGCTCTGCCACCTCTTCAGAAAAGAGGAATGAGGACTGAATACCAGCAATCATTCCTTTTAATTTCTCTTTAATAGATGGCTTTTTCTGTCTTAACCATCGATCCTTATTGAAGTAGCTTTGATATTACTCTTCTCTCTCACCATGGATATTTAAGGAAAGTGCTATAGAGAAGCTAACCAGACACTTCTGGCTGAACATATCTTTTATCAAGGTACATAAGGGGCTATGGCAAATGCGGCATTACCGCACTTTTGGTGTAAGTCTCCAAGACTGAATTTGGTCTATGTGAGCCTGGAGTCACTGGGGGATCTTAACAATGGGTTACATAAATATTTATTTTTAGTAGCACAGAGGTAGAAACATTTCTTTGAATTCTTTTAATTAGTTATGAAATAAGTCTCAAAGTTTTCCTAAAGATTGAACCACTTTTTATCAGAGATCTTGCCCATGTTACTAATGCACATGAAAATGTATCATAGAGTCTTAAATAGAAGACCAAACAAGAAGTTGGATAAAACAATTTCTTAGTTTTAGAAACTACTTATATTATTAATCAAATGATCTGTTTTCAATTTGTTGATAGAGGAGATCCAAGTAGTATTAGTATATTAATACATTTCTTTAATGAAAAATATGTAAGGTAACCAATAAAAATTTGCAAGAAGATAGTATAAATATTTCATGATGGTCTAAGACATAATTAAAACAAATTACTTGTCTGCCACACTAAAGAAACAATTACCTAACACTCAAAAACCCAAGTTATATTATGGGTCATGTTACATTGTATCATATAATAGCATCTATTACACAATACATACCTTATTATATCTCATCCCATCAAATCAAATCATATGTCACATCATGCTATGTAATATTCTGTTTTAGTGGGTGTTAACATCTTAAAACTGCAGTAAGACTGTGGGGCACTTTGCATGATACACTTTGCATTGTGACAAGACATGACATATGATATGACAAAATGACATGACATAGAATGGTGCGGCATTTTGTGACATGATGTGATATGATATGATTTTACTTATATTGTATTATACTCTAAGAAGTTCTCTTGGCATGGAGACAGGAACTCCATTCATTCATTTTTTATCATTTACTCATTTTGGTGGTTGTATTTAAGATGTAACATTAGTCCAAAGAGAACCCAAAGGAAGAGTTTCAACCCTTCTGTTACAAGGAAATATGTATTCTTCAGAGTATGATGGAAGAACAGGCAGATATATTCTTATATGGGACATTTTATTTTTATACTTTGGGATTATTCACTAGCATTTATTTCTTTTTGAACCTGAGTCACAAAATGATGTTAAATTTTATAAAATCTTTCAGAAGAGTGAAGAAAACTAACACTGTCCAGGAGAAGCAGCAAGATGTATTTCATAATACAGAAAGGTTGCCATGGTCTCTTTTTAGGATCTACAAAGCATAATCTTCATATTCAGAATGTTGACACAAAGAAATATGATGAAACAATAGCTAGGTTTTGCATGCTACCAGAATTAACTAAAGCAACCTCTTCACTTTGTTGATGCCAAAAAATTATGGTTCTGCATTTCTAAACTTCTTTCCCACTTTTTTTTCTTCTTTGAAATTTTAGAAAATAGCAGCCCAATTGATTTCAAACATACCTTTTAGCAAATAATTAAAAATTTGGTGAATTATGTTATTATTTGTCAAATAATATAGATATTTATTTTTTATTTATGTATAATTTTAATCTTAGTTGTATTTCACAATATTTTTTCCACTTTCTCAGGTAAATCGGAGAAAATCTCATTACTATCTCCACTCCAATTAAAAAGATAGATTGATTGATAGATAGATGGATGGATAGACAAAGCATTTATTAAGGCTCACTATTTAACAAGTGATAGGTATACCAAAAAAAAAAAAAAGAAAGAAAGAAAAAAAGAGATGGTTCTTCCTTCCCAAAAAATGGAAGTGAGAACACTGGGTATGCTGAAATGGAGATTTGTTAGGAAAATCACAAAGCAGCTTGTGTGAAGGTAGAACATACCAGACAGTGATCCAGGAAGGAAGTAAATGGAAAGGCCAGGACTTTTCATGATATAACAATCCTAGACAAAAATTCAATAGACATCCCATTGGTCTCAGATCAGAGTTATCTAAAGGAGCAAGCAACTGATGTGGAGATTAAACATATAGGAAAATAATGTCTGGAGTGACCATTTTAGCTGGGTCTTTTGATGATAGTGCAGTTCTAGACAGGAATTCTTTTGTATTTTTCTTTTGTTTTGTTTTGTTTTGTTTATTTTTCTGTGAACATCTTTGCTGAAAACTTGTTAACCAATGAGCCACATAAGGGTATCCCATTCTCATAAGGACAGGCAGACATTTGTTATTCTATTAAAATTAGTTAATGTTCAGTAGACTTTTTATTTTATACCTAATTAGCCCAAAGAAAGATATATGGAAAAGAAAGGCATATAGTATATTGGAAACAAAGATTTGAATCACCTTGATGTGATTCTATGTGGTGTTTTGAGTTTCTTTCTTTTAATATTTAGATTCTCCCTCATATATATGTAAATAATATATACATGATTATTAACCATATCTGTCTATAAATTATCTCTCTAATTCCAGGGGAAATAGCAAAGATATAGATGTATATACATATGTATATAAATAATGTGTGTGCATACATATATGTGTATACACATATATATTTTAATTTTGTTCTAGAATATGATGCATTAACTGTCACTACTGATAGAGAATGGGATTTCCTTTGTAATATATTCTTGTAATATCACCTGGGTTACTGAAAGGTTAAGTGATTTGCTGTGGTCACATGGCCAGTATGTATCAAAGACAGGATTTGAACTCAGATCTTACTGATACCAAGGCTAGCCCCTTTTACATTATTTTAACCTGCCTCTACATTGTGATATGGTACAGCAAAAGGAATTCCTAAGGAATTATTGATTATGTAAGTCCATAAATGGTATTTTTGTGAGATAATTTAATGAAACAATATAGTATATCTAGCTTTGAATAAGTTATTTTTGCTTTGAAAGAGGAGGGATAGAGTGAAAGAAGATTGCTTGTGAAAACACCGAGTGTAATTTGTTTATCAATATTGGTGAAATATTATATTGCTGTACATGCTAATTCTCATCTTTGTAATTTATAGTCATGTGTAACTCCATATAGTTAAATTTTAAGAACTACTCAAATATGGACAAAATCTTTTAGACTTACAGATATTATAGACATTTTAAAGTTTGTTAAGTAATGTAGCATTAGTTTAAACAGCTCCTCTCAAGGACATTATGGTCTCTATTACTTTTTATCTTTAAGAGAGAATAGAATCATAGAGCTAATTATAATTTAATTTTAATCTGGAGCAAACTGTCATTTTGGTAGAAACAATGAAACACAAACTGAAAAAAATAAGTAAAGATTTTTTGAAAGAATAAGTGAAGTAACCATGAAGGAGAAAGTGTCTAAAGAAACATTTTCAAAGAAATGTATTTAATTTTTATTTTGGGAAGAGATGTTGTGGGTAATATTCCTGATAGATTTGAATTACTATTCTGAGAGAACAGTGTTGCCAGATTGAAGAGGATTGAGTAAAGTTTTGATAAGAATATTTGATCTATTCCACGTCTCTTTCTCCTCTTTTTGAAGAACAGAGAGTTGACTGACATCAAATTTGCTTAATGTGATGCATTGTAATTATTTATGTTTTATGACTTACTACTGCCAAAATTTGCCTGAGAAAGAATATTGATATTTATTAAATCTATGGCACCAGGATGAGGTAGTGTGAGAGAGATGGTGTATTACTCATGTGAGGAATCATTACAACGTGTTCCTTAATTGCCTTAGAAGCCAGGTAAAAATAATAAGCAAAGGGAAAGTAGAAATTAGGAATATGACATTGTATCATGTCACTATACATATGTATATACACACATACAGACACATACATGTATATGCATATGCACACATATGTGCATATATGTATCTGTGTGTGTGTATGTGTGTCTCACAGCTCACCCAGTCTTTCATTAGATTAAGCATGGGACACAATCCTTAAAATTGTTACAGTATTTCTTTATTTAGCTTCTTTCAGTTGTTTCACAAACAATACCACATCTCCCTTCTTTGAACCTTTGGACTGTCTCTAATTAATCTAATTAATCTATCAATCAACAAACAATTATAAAGAGCCTACTATGTGCCAACAATAAGCACTGTCTTCAGTACTAAAATAATAAGAGACAAAAATGAAACATTGCCCTCCTTCAATAAATTTAACACTTTTGTTTCATGGGGCAGGTGTGGGGGGTAATATAAAACCAAGAAGACAGAGTACAGGTAGCAGCCCTGCTGAGCTCTCCCAACATTCCTTTCCAAAAAACTTTAAAACAATGTCTTAAATCAAATTCTGGAGTGTCAGAGTCAACAAAAGGTCCAGGTAAGATATTTTTCCAGCCTAAGACAACTTAGAATAGGGTGAGGAGCCTGTGGCCTCAAGGTCACATGTGGCCCTCTAGGTCCTCAAGTCTAGTTCTTTGACTGAATCTAAACTTCACAGAACAAATACCCTTAATAAAAGGATTTGTTCTGTAAAACATGGACTCATTCAAAAGGCTGCACCTAAAGACCTAGAAGGTCACATGTGGCCTCAATCATATCAAAAGGATGAAAATATAGAATAAAATGTGAAATATCTCATTGGAAAAACAACTGATCTGAAAAAGTATATCAGAGGAGAGATGTTTTTTATATTTTTTAATTTTAAATTTAAATACAAACTGAAATTTTTTAAAATTATCATGTACACATTGGAACATAAGAGAAGTTTCAACATAAAACAATAAATTTCCATTTCAAGAAAGCCTATATAATAAATATTACATATTGTTTTTGAAGTTGCCAACTTTTCTTTGCTTCCCTGTAGGTTTTCATTTGTTCTTTTCCATTCATTTTTACTCCAGTTTTCCCCTTTCTCCCTACCCCTGCCCTAAAGAAATTTAAGGCTAAATTAATGAATATATTTCTATTTTATATCATTTATATATAAAATGTATATTTTATATTAATATATTTATCTTCATATACATACACATTTACAAAGATATTTATAAACACACACATATACACATATACACTCATACTTATATATGTAAGAACATATTATGCTTATTTCCACTTGTCATCTGTTTCTCTAAGGTTGATGGCCTTTTCCTTCATAAAGTCCAAGTATTTCCATGTTTTTCTGAATCAACCAGCCCATCATTTCTTACACCACAGTAATATTCTCACCCAATCACATCCTATCTGAGAGATTGTCTATAAAAGTTTTTCCCCCTAATTTTCTGCATTCCTTGTATTCTTGACTGCATACACTTTATTTATACAGGAAAATTCTAATTTAAAATGATAAAAAGTACCCATATGATACCTCAACAATGCTCTTACCTTATAATATAGTTTAAGGTTTGATATTACTGAATCTGCTTCTTTTACCTCTTTCCCCCCTGGTTTCTTTGAAGTTCCTGATCTTTTGTTCTGCCAAATGAACTTTGTTATTATTTTTTCTAACCGATAAGATAATTTTTAGTAATTTAATTAGTATAACATTAAATATATGTTAGATAAAATTGTCTTTGCTTAATTAAATTGACTCTACCTACCCACAAATAATAAATATTACTTCAATTATTAAGATCTGAATTTATTTGAATAAAAAAGTGTTTTATATTTATGTTCATATACTTCTTTTGTCTCTTTTGGAAGGTATGCTCTTAGGTAATTTATACTAAGTAGTTATTTTAAATACTTTGAAACAATATTGAATTATATTGTTGCTATAGTGTAGTTTCCCTATTTTTCTCTTTTGATTATATCCATTTTAGCTTGAACTTTAAGCTCATGATTTCTATCCCTGCCCTTTTTACATAATAAATTCTACTCCTGACCATTTTTATCTTTTTATGCATCTCTTATTTTTATAGTATTTCCTGAAAGCAACATATTTTGGAATTCAAATTTTTAATCTGCTATCACTTCCCATTTTATGGGTAAATTCATCCCATTCACATTTTAAGCTATAATTACTTGTTGTGTATTTTCCTTCATCCTATTTTTCTTCACTATCCTTCTCACCCTATTCCTATCCCTTCTCACTTCTCTACTTTACCTGCTACCTTACTATCCTATTCCTTAAGATACTCACTCCTTCAAGTGTCTCACTTTTATCCTCTCCCCCTACCCTATCCCACTGCCCTCGTATTTCTTATTGAATTTAGAAGACTTTTATATCCTTCTTGATATACATGTTGTTCCCTCTTTAATCCAATCCCAATAAGAGTAAGGTTCCAGCACTACCCCCTTTCTAGCTTCTCTTGAATATTTTTCCCTTTATGCCTTACTTATATGAGATATTTATTCTTTTTATCTTTCCCTGCACAGTTTTGTTATTTTAGAATCACCTCTATTACACTCAGCTAGCCCAAGCCTTTCTTTTAAACTACCCAAATAGTGATGACAATCAGAAAAGTACTGTTAATATTTTCACATATATGAAGTAAACAATTTGACCTTATTGAGTCCCTTATAATCGATCTTTAATGTTTACCTTATATTTTCCTGGATGTTATATGTCAAATTTTCTGCTAAGTTCTGCTGTTTTTGTCAAAAACACCTGAAAGATTTTCAATTTGTTAGATTCAATTTGTTTTTTCATTCAGGATTATACTCAACTTTGCTGGGTAAGTTACCCTTGGTAGTAACTTCAGCTCTATTGCTGTATGAAATATGTTACTCCAAGACCTATGGTCCTTCAATATAGTAGCCGCTAAGTTTTGTGTAATCTTTATGGTAGCTCCGTGATATTTTAATTGGATTTTTTTTTTCATTGCTGACAATATTTTCTCCTTAACCTGGGAGTTTTGAACCTTGGCTATGATATTCCTGTAAATTTTTCTTTTGGGATCTCATTCAGGTGGTGATTTGTAGATTTTTTTTCTATTTCTATTTTATCTTCTTGTTCTAGAACTTCGGGTCAATTTTCCTTGGTAATTTCCTACAATATTGTATCAATTTTTTAATCATAATTTTCAGGTAGTCTGACTATTCTTATATTATTTCCCCTTAATCTGTTCTCCAGAGCAGTTGTTCTAATGATGAGATGATTAACATTCTCTTCCATTTTTTTTCATTCTTTTGATTTTGTTTTTATTATTTCTTGGTGTCTTAGAACATCATTATCTTTCCTTTGCCCAGTTCTAGTTTTCAAGGAATTATTTTCTTCCTTAAGTTATTGATTCTGTATTTCTAGTTGGTTGACTTTTCATAATTTTCCTTATTTTCTTGGATTACACTTATTTTTTCAAATTTTTCCCTATTTTATATTATTTGATTTTTAAAGTCACTTTAAAGTTCTTCCAAGAACTCTTTTTGTGTTTGGGACCATCTAATGTTTCTCGTTGAAAAATAAAAGTGGCTTTTTTAGATCCATTATCTTCCTCTGAATATCAACCCAGATTTTCTTTATCCCCATAGTACCTATCTATGATTGGGTCTTTTCTCCTTTGCTTACTCATTTTAACTTGTTTTTGTTTCTATTAGCTATTAGTATAATCACGTTCTAGTTAGGAGGTATAGGGAATGATGCCTAAAGGCTTAGGTTCTTCTTACTGTTATTTTCTGAGATCTGTCCTGGGGCTCAACCTTGGTTCTCCTCTCAACTCCTAAGCCATGGCTAGAACCCTTGGTCATATTGTTCTGCAAATGATCTTACTCCTTGTAATCTTCCGTTGGCTGCAAAGTACAGCTGTCCTCATTGCCTCTGACCTGGAACCAGGGACTCTGTTCTCTTGTAAGTGCCCACAGCCAACAGAGTCCCTGCCCCTCTGCTATGTCACTAATCAGGTGTGTGCCAACTCCTTCTCCCCCTCAAAGGCAGCCGAGACCAGTATACATCTGCTCAGCACAGCTGTGCTCAGTGTCCCTCAACAGTGGAAGGACCTTCAATCTTCTCCTACTGCCACCAGACCCCCATAATGTCAGTGAGGTGAAAGTTTCTAAGGCTGAGCCTGCCTCCCAAACCTAACTTCACCCAGGGCTTGTTTGCTGATTCCACAGTTAGACTGGAGCTGTTTGCACCTTACTTAGTCCAAATCTCTGTCCCTGGGGAGCAATTATTTCCTGAGGTCTTCTGAAGTTGTCTTAGGAGAACAACTGCTTTACCCTAACTACTTTTTTTTTTATTTTTGCTAGTCTACCTTCCCTCTGATATAATGTTCTGTATTTTTTGTGGAGAAAATTTGGAGAGCCAAAAGTTTTCTGAACTACTCTACCATCTTCCCAGAATCCTCTCTTAAGGAGAATAATTTAAGAATTATTGGACTACCTGAAAGCCAAGATCAACAAAAAGAAGCTAGACATTACATTTCAAGAAATTATCAAGTAAAATTGTCTTGATATCCTGGAACCAGAAGATAAAGTAGAAATTGAAAAGATCCACCAATCATCTCCTAAAAGAGACATCAAAATGAAAATTCCCAGGAATATCGTAGTCAAATTCCAGAGTTCCTAGATCATGGAGAAAATTCTATAAGCAACCAGAAAGAAACAGTACAAATATTGTGAAGACACAGTCAAGATAATGCAAGATTTATCAGCTTTCACCTTAAAGGAATAGAGTGCTTAGAATAAGATATTCTGGAGGGGACAGGAACTAGGATTACAACCAAGAACCACCTATGTAGCAAAACTAAGTATAGTTCTTCAGGAGAAAAAAATGGAAATTTAATGAAATAGAAAATCATGGTTTCCTGATGAAAATATCAGAGCTGACTAGAAATTTTTATTTTCAAATAAAAGACTCAACATAAAAAGACAAACAGGAAAGAAAAATCAAAATGGATTCAATAAGTTTAAACTCTTTTCGTTCCTATATGGGAAAATGATACCTATCACTTAAAAAAATCTTATCAGCATTAGGGAAGTTAGAAGAAGTATACATACACAGAGGGCACAAGTGTGAGTTGGCTATGATGAAATGTTATCAAAAATAAAAAAAATAAAACAAAATTAAGATGAGAGAAAGAAGGATTCACTGGGAAAAAGTAGAAGAGAGACAAAGAATAAAGTAAATTATTTTTATAAAAGAGGCATAAGGCAGCTTTTACAGGGAAGGTGAAGACTGCAGTAATGGGGTGTGGGGGTGGGAGTGGCAAGCCACATTTGAACCTTACTTTCATCTGAATTGACTGAAAGAGGGATTAACATATACACTCAGTTGGGTATTGAAATCTATCTTTCCCCAAAGGAAAGTAGGAAGGGATGGGACTAACTTAAAAGGGGAAAAATAGAAAAGAAAGCAGATTGGGGGAAGCAGTGGTCAGAAGCAAAACACTGTTAAGGAAAGATGGAGAAGGGAAGAGAGAGAAAGACAGAGAGACAGAGAGAGAGAGAGAGAGAGAGAGAGAGAGAGAGAGAGAGAGAGAGATAAGGACAAATAAAGGAAAGTAGGATGGAGACAAATACATAATTAGTAATCATAACCTTGAATAGGAATGGGATGAATTTATCTACAAAATATAAATGGATAGCAGAGTCTATTAAAACCCAGAATCCTGCAATACATTGTTTGGAAGAAATATACTTGAAGAAAAGAGATATGCACATAGTATAAATGTAAGGGGCTGGAGAAAAATCTTTTATGCTTTGGCTGAAGTAAAAAATAAAAAGGTGGGTTAGCAGTCATCATCTCAGACAGAGTAAAAGCAAAAATTAAATAAGAAATGTGTCTCATTAAAAGAGATAGGTAGGGGCAACTAGGTGGCGCAGTGGATAGAGTACCGGACCTAAAGTCAGGAGGACCTGAGTTCAAATCTGGCCTCAGACCAAATACTTGACACTTACTAGCTGTGTGGCCCTGGGCAAGTCACTTAACCCCAATTTCTCCCCCAAAAAGAGATAAGTAAAGAAACTGTATCTTGGTAAAAGGTATGATAGAAAATAAAATAATAGCAATACTAAACATATATACAGGAAATCATATAACATCCAAATTCTTAAAGAAAAAGTTAAAAGAGGTAGAGGAAAAAATAAACAATAAAATTATACTGGTGGGAGATCTTAACTTTTCTCCTTCATAACTAGATAAAACTAAGCAAAACTAAAAAAGAACAAAGGTAAGGAGCTAAAGAGAATCTTAGAAAAAGTAGATATGATATGTGCATGGAGAAAATTGAATAGGAATAGGAAAGAATATGTCTTTTTTCTCAGTGGTACCTGGCACCTGCACACACACACACACACACACACACACACACACACACACACACACACTCCAAAAACAAACAAAAAATCTGATCATGTCTTAGAGCAAAACAAAATTCTGAAAAGTAGAAACATTAAATGCTTTCTTTTCAGATCATAATGCCAAATAATCAGTATAGGACCATGGAAAGATAGATTAAAAATTAACTGTGAACTACATAATCTAGTGCTAAATAATGAGTGGGTCAAAGAACACATCATATAAACAACAAAAAAATTACATTAAAGAGCATGAACACAATGAGACAATATGCCAAAATTTATAGGAATGCAGCCAAAGCAATAGTTTAGGGGAAAATTTGTGACTCTAAATGCTTACATCAATCAAATAGAGAAATAATAGATTGATGAATTGGGTACGCAACTAAAAAAAACTAGAAAAAAGAAAACATAAATAAACACCAAATTGAAAATCCTGAAAATCAAAGGAGACATTAATAAAATCAAAAGTAAAAAAAAATGAACTAATAAATAATAGTGTTAGCTTGTTTTGTGGGAAAAAAACAATAGTAAAATAAATCAAATAGTGGCTAATTTGATTTTAAAAAAGAAAGAAGAAATCCAAATTACCAGCATCAAAAATGAAAAGGGCAAATTCACCACCAATGAAGAGGAAATTAAATAATTATTAGGAGCTATTTTGCCCAATTATAAGCTATAACACATGGCAATTTTAGTGAAATGGATGAATATTTACAAAATATAAGCTTCCCAGATTAAAAAAAAAGGAGGAAGCAGAATACTTAAATAACCTTATTTTAGGGGGAAAAAATGAGCTCCCTAAGAAAAATTATCTTGGCCAGATGGATTCACAGGTGAATTCTACCAAACATTTAAAGAACCATTAATTCTAATACTATATAAACAATTTGGAAAAATAGACAAAGAAAGAATTGAGGAGATGCTTCTCAACCAGGAAATAGTTAAACAAGTTGTGGTATATTATTGTGATGGAATACTATTTACCTATAAGAAATGATTAACAATATGCTTTCAGAGAAAGACTGGAAAGACTTACAAGAATTGAGTCAAAGCTAAGTGTATAGAACTAGTAAAACATTGTATATGGTAATAGCAACATTTTATGATGGTCAACAGTGAATGACTTAGCTATCCTTTTGTTTACATGCATTTTCTTTCACAACATGACTAATATAGAAATATGTTTTTGTATGACTACACATGTATAACCATTATCGAATCACTTATCTTCTCAGTGGGGGGAAGGGAACAAATATGGGAGAGAATTTGGAACTCAAAATTGTGAACTAAATTAAGGCTAATTTTTTACATGTAATTGGGAAAAAATATTAAAATAAAGAGGATATTTTGGAGGGCAATTTGAAAAGTATTTGAAAAAATGTTATGAATTTTCTTTTTTCTCAAAGTAAGATTATTAATCATGGAAAATATTAAAATGTTAGTGTTTCCATATAAATAGAAACTTATATGAAAATATCTAAAATAGATTTATTTCCAAAGTAGTAAAAAAAAAAACACATGATCATGGATATCCTAAGTTAAAGTGCTAACCCATATTTCTGGGGACATTCCATTTTTCTATATTTTACATTAGCTAAACTGATTCTTCCTTAAAGATGGCAAAATATTTGTTTTGTGTTATGATGAAAGGTGTAGTGAAAACAGATTTATTATTAGTTATTGTTAGAAAAGGAGAGAAAAAAGGCTGAAATTTCTTTGGGGACAAGTTACTTTTATCCAATTTAAATGGACATAGTGAAATATGGTACAGTTAAAATAAATTCCTGATGAATATTAACATACCATCATATATAAACAATTATCCAAATTAAGAAGACTACTTCACTTTGTTTTTTAATTTAAAAGTTTCAGCACCATTAATAACACACACACACATATTTGTTAGATGTTTTTTGGATCATCAGTGACTCAGGAAATATTTCTTGTGTACATAGCTGACCTAATCATGGTCATTTTCAAAAAAGTATTCCTGATGCACAATATATCTGTTATGGGTCTACCTTTCACTATTTTTTCTAGAAGGAGGAATCCAGGTCAATTATAATGGTTGTCAAAAGGGATTTGTGAAAGATCAATTTCAAATGACTCCATGAAATCCTATTCTGATGACTCATCATTATATATAAATGATCCACGTTCTTTCAAGGTTATAGTTGTATAGAGCAGGACCTAGAAGATTTTCCCATGCTGCAAAGATATTGAACACAATCCTGAATGTTAGATTGCATCTGTTGTACAAGAACTAGACTAATAGTTGTGAAAGCTTTGTCACCAGTGGTAGATTTGCCATTTGATAATTTATTGATTATTTGACTACAAGAATCCATGAAACCAAGAAAAATATGGGGACACCATTAATCTCATGTGGTACCCTTTGATTTTTGAAGCACTTAAGGGGCAGAAGAAAGGGGGCAGTGGACACATAGAATTGCAGGTTTTTAAGTAGTCTATATTATTATATTTTTATTATATCCTATGTTATTATTATTTTAGGATATATGGATTAGCTCCTGCTATAGGAATAAATTTATAGCAATAAATGAAATTACTGATCCAGTGACCAATAAATAGATACTTTACTGAGCTTATGATCATAGCAATTTTGATATTTTTTTCTAAAAATGAAAAAAGTTGCAGCTAAATGGAAATATGGTAGATAGAATCTTCTTCAAGTGGCAAATAATGGAATTGGAAGAGTCAAATTTATTGTGTCCAAATGCAGCAAAGAATATTATTTCATAGGAAATTTAGTCATATCATACTATAGTGCTCAGAATGAGCATTAAATTTGAATAACAAGTGTTTACTAAACATCTATTGTGTTCAGGGTACTGTGCTAGAGATAGAAGCTACAAAAATGCAAAAAAAAAGCATATATATATATTTTTTTCCAGCAGGATATAACATGTATGAACTAAAACATGAAGATACATGTGTGTATATGTGTGTGTTTGTGTGTGTGTATGTATGTAAAATAATTTCAAGAGTAAAAGACTACTAATAATCAAAGGGATCAGGAGTTGTCTATGTATTGGTTATGGGACATCATTGTTTCAGATGATGAGAAAGAAAATGCTTGTGAAAAACTAGATAATTTCTATAAAGCAAGTCAAGATATACTACAATATTCATTGACTATATTGAAAAGATAGTCTTAGGTGTGGATGGTGAAAAATATTGGAAAACAATGTTGAAGAGTAAGAAAGAGGAAAAGCTATCACAGAACATACAGCAAATTCACACCCAGATGTCATAAATATGTTCTTTGTGAAGAGAATTGGAATGGATTATATAGTGAACAATAAATGTCATTTAAAATGAAAATTAAAAACATGTTAACAGATAGGATATGATTCAATATGGATGTGGAAATCATTTGCAAATTAACTGTTTTTATATAGTAAGGTCATTGACTTGTTAGCACTGATATTTTAAAGCTAATATTTAATAATTTAGATTACAGAATATAGATATACATATATACATATACATATATACATACACACACATACACACACATATATACATATATATGTGTGTGTATATATATATATATATATATATATATATATAAAACTGAGGAAACAACAGCCAGGGCCTCAATAAAAGAAGACAACAAAGGCTGCAAATTCTCTAAGGAAATTAAACAAAAAGTCAAAAGAGTATAGAAACTTCCAGGTAACAATGTTTCTTTTCCTTGCCAGGAGAAGAGATAAAGCAGTTAAAGGCAACATCAGTTCAGAGTATTACCTTACTTATAAAATCATAAGAACAAGGACACTGAAATATTTTAGTTGCGTTGCTTCATAAAAGCCAAAACTATGGATAAAGCAAAACAAAACAAGATAATTTTATAGAAAGCTTGTCACCCGACCAAGTCCTATTATCCTAAAGGAATTGAAGGTTAGAACTGCAAGAATGACAATGAACATTTTAAAATACTGAGATCTGTCAAGATTTTTAAAACAATCTCTTTTCACCATAAATATAAGTGGAACTATTGCTTTGGAACTCTAACACCAGAGTATCCAATGTGTTGTAAGATGAAATAGTAATGATAAAAAAGAAAACAAGAGCAGCTGGACCATAATGAATACAAAAATGAGATTTGTGTTTGAAATAACACATTTCCAAGGCCATCGAGGAATCATGCTTTAAGATATTCAAAGAAGAGATTCTTCCGCAAATGACACAGAGTCAAAAAATATGAACAGGCAGTTTTCAGAAGAAGAAATCAAAGCTATCTATAATCATGTGAAAAATGCTTTAAATCATTATTGATCAGAGAAATGCAAATTAAAACAATTCTGAAATACTACATCATACCTACCAGAGTGGCTTATATGATGGAAATATTGGAGGAGATGTGGGAAAATTGAGACACTAATGTACTGTTGGTGTAGTTGTGAACTAATCCAACCATTCCAGGGTGCAATTTGGAACTTTGTCCAAAGGGCTGTAAAACTGTATATCCCTTGACCCTATAATATTACTACTAAATCTGTATCCCAAAAAGATAAGAAAGGAAAGAGACCCATTTGTACAAAACTATTAATAGAAACTCTTTTTTTTTGATGGCAAAGAATTGGAAATTAAGGGGATGCTCATCAGTTAGGGAATGGCTGAACAAGTTGTGGTATATGATTGTAATGGAATACTATTGTGCTATAAGAAATGATAAACAGGATGCTTTTGGAAAATCCTAGGAAGACTTACATGAACTGATGCAAAGCAAAACATGCAGAACCAGAATGACATTGTACTCAGTAACAGCAGTATTTTATGATGATCAACTATGAACGACTCAGTTATTCCCAGCAATATGATGACATAAGACATTCTGAAGCACTTATGATGAAAAATGCTATACACCTCCAGAGAAAGAATTGATGGAATCTGAAGGTATATAGAAGCATATTTTTTTCTTTTTCTCTTCCTTCCTTCCTTCCTTCCTTCCTTCCTTCCTTCCTTCCTTCCTTTCTTTCTCTCTTTCTCTCATTCTCTCTCTTTCTTTCTTTCTTTCTCTCTCTCTCTCTTTTTCTTCCTTTCTCTTTTTTTTCCACAATATGGCTAATAGGGAAATATGTTTTGCATGACTACACATGTATGACCTTTATAAAATTTTTTGCCTTCTCAATAAGGGGTTAAGAGAGGGAAGGAGTGAAAGAATTTAAAATTCTATTTTTTTAAAAAAAGTTTAAATTGTTTTTAATTGCAATAAAAAAATTTATAAAAATGAAAGAGGGAATTAGAAAGAGGGAAGGACAGGGAATTTATGGTAAACACATAATAGAGATTATTATCAAAGAAAGGTGAGAAAAAAATCCATAGTCTTTGATATATACTTTCTCACCTCTGGAAAATTTTAGAGAATAATCCAAATACATATTAATTATGTTAATTTTAATTAATTTTTTTCAATAATAAAGCATTTTTTTCTTTCTCATTTTCACTCATTGTGAGGGAGCAGGAAGAGCAAAACAAAATCCCTGTAATGAACAGAATTATACATACATATATATATATACACACATATATACATATATAGACACACATATATGTGCGTATGTATATATACACACATACATATACATACATATATGTGTATGTATGCATATATACACACACACAGACAAACAAAGAAAATCCTTTTATTGGCCATGTCCAAAAATGTATCTCATTCTTTAGATTTAGTCTGTTAATACTCTGTAAGGAGATAAGTTTCTTTATTTGCCCTTAGTTCTCTGGAATCATGGGTTACTCAGAGTTCTTAAATCTTTCAAAATTGTTCAGTTTTACAGTGTTGTTGTTAAAGCATAAACTGTATTTCTGATTGGGCTCACTTAACTCTGCATCATTTTATGCCAATCTCAGATTCCACTGAAATTGTCTCCTTTATCATTTTTTTTTAGGCAATTGGGGTTACATGACTTGCCCAGGGTCACTCAGCTAGTAAATGTCAAGTATTTGGTCTGAGGCTGGATTTGAACTTAGGTCCTCCTGACTTCAGGGCTGGTGTTTTATTCATCATGCCACCTAGTTGACCTTATTTCATCATTTCTTATAAGACAATACTATTATATTTCTATCATATACCATAATTTGCTCAGTCATTCACAAATTTATGGGTACCCTGTTATTTGTTGATTCTTTGCCATTAGAATTATATAAGTGCTTCAGGTATTTCTGTACATTTTTGTCATTTTCCTCTGTCTTTCAGATATTTGGGGTAAAGGTCTAGTAACAGTGTTGGTGAGCAAACAGGTTTTCATAGTTTACTAACTTTTGGGGCATTGTTCTAAATTGCTTTCCAGAAGAGTTGTACCAATTCCGTGTTCTACCAATAGTGCATCAGTTTGGATGTTTTCCCACAGCCTCTGTAACATTTGTCATCTTCTTTTTGGCAAATTTGCTAATCTGATAAGTGTGATATGGAACCTCAGAGTTGTTTTAATTTGTACTTCTCCAATTATTATTGATTTAAATCTTTTCATACTGATATAACTTGATTTTTTTTATTTTTTGAGAGCTATTTGTTCAAATCCTTTGATATTTTCTTAACCAAGGACATCAAGGTTATTCTTGAGAGGGGTTTCAGATGGGAATAGGAAGGATTTCATAAACATAATTCTGTAGGAAACATCTTTACTATCACACATTTTAGAACATACAATTTCACACTTTATTATTTGTTAACTACAAAAATAATTTTATTGATCAAAATTCCAACTTAGAGGATTGCCCCTAACAAAATACCTTCTTGTGTTTGCAATAATCATATAGGATTCTTTGAAAGAGATGGATAGAATGATAACTATATTCAATCCAATTCAATAAACACGTATTAAGTGCCTACTATATTCTAGGCACTGTACTAGGGATACAATTATTAGAAAACATGATAATCACTGCCCTCAAAGAGTTTACAATCTAAGAGGAAAGAGGAGACAAAACTCACAGAAGAGGCTAGAAAGTGTGTGTGCATGTGTGTGTGTGTGTGTGTGTGTGTGTGAGTATGTCTGTGCATGTCTGTGTGTGATATTGTTCCGAGGAGTTGAAAATAGGCAGAGCAATCAGATGCAAAGTGGAATCATCTGAGAGTCCAGTATCTGCTGTCTATAAAGGAAAGCATTGATAGGAGTTTGGTACTCTACCCTCCAGCCAATGAGGTAAAAATGGAAAAAAGTTTGAAAAAAATAATACCAAAATTAATTGTTGTTATCATGGAAGGTATTAAGCACATAGTTTAAAAGATAGATTTCCTATAAGTTATGTGGCCCATTGGATCCTTTTGTTTCTGATGACACTGGTAATTGAATTAGGCCATGAAACAAGGCTCAGCCTTCTAAAAGAAGGAATCATTACTCCAAAATAGTCTAACTATCCTTACAGAAAAAAAAAAGTAGTTGATGAAGAATGTCTATTGCCCAGAACATGATATACAGTCAGCTGGCTCACCCACAGGAATTCTCTAGCAATCCAAAAAAAGCTGTAGTGAGGAATTATCTTGACTGACTCAAGAAAAGTTTGTGGGAAGATTTTTGGCAGCAAAGGGGAAAATATGTTTATAGTCACAGTTGTATTATATCTGTACACTGTAAAATAAGGAGGATAGAATACAGTCTATTCCTCCTACAGGTTGTAAGGAGGGGGAAGGAGGCAATAGTAGTAGGAATTTAGAGCTGTCATCTGAATGCTCAATGAGTTAATTATGTTATGCTATGTATGAGATGTATGGAGAACCAAAATGATTAAAAAGAGTAAAATTAAAAAAAAACTAAAAGAGTAAATAAAAAAGAGTAAAAACAAAATGAACCAATCACAAAGGAAATACAAGGAATTATCAGAACCTACTATACATCATTATATGCCAGAAAACCAGAATGGAAGAGAAAAAATGTCTACAAAAATATGAAATACTCAAATTACAACAGAAAATAGAAACAACACTAAAGGAAGTTGAAATCATTGTAAAGTAACTGTATGTGGAGGAGTATGTGTTTGAGTGAAATTGTAGGACTTGGTCCAGCTGGATTTACAGGAGAAACACACCAAACATTTTATAAAGTGATCAGTGCTTATACTATGAAGTTTACCCTACTTTTTTTGTGAGACAAATATAGTCCTAAAACCCAAATAAAGGGTGGATAAAGCAAATAAAAAAATATAGTTTAGTAATATTTATTCAAAATATTTGTATAAAATTCAAATAGATTACAGCAATGTATCCGAGGGAACACACACACACACACACACACACACACACACACACATCAAGTTTTATTTGCCAAGAATACATGAAGAAAACAGTATATAGTCATATTAAAAACAAAAACATCCAACATTATGTGATTCTATCAATAGACATTGAAAAAATACTTTGACAGAGTCGAACATATATTTATAATAAATTGCCATCTGTCTCACTAAGATCAAACATAATTCTTGTCCAAAGTTTCTTTCTTTTCTCTTTCCTTAGAGAGGTTGAAGAATCCAAGGTCAGGCTAATAATTAATTAATTAATTAATTGCTCTATATTTATTTTATTGATCCATCTATTTATCTGCTCATTTATTCATTATTCATTCATTTATTTATTCATTTATTTATGTAATTCAGCTATCTTGGTTTTGTTTGTTTCTTTATCCTTTCCCTTTCCCTTTCTGTTTCTGAGAGTTCTGTTCGGGTTTGGAGAGGAAAAAAGAAAGTTGATGTAGATAACAACAATACTGTGAACTGCTTTTCGAAACTTTGTTTCATGGTTTGCTTGAGGTTTTGTTTGTTTTGTTCTGCTAGCAGATTGTTTTCATACATCATTTGAGCATCAACAGGAAATTATTGAATTCATTTAACTTTAGGGATCTTGATTGGAGGGAAGAAGCGAGATCATAGGATGGGTACTAGATGACTCAAGAAAAGATTTTGAATTTTCATAAGCTTATATTCTATACTGTACCACTAGGATAAAATAAAAATTATGGACAGTTTAATCACTGTCTGTCTGAGAGTGGCAATGGCAAAGAGTTGGGGGAGGCTGGGTATCCTCATGATGGGGAGCTAGACTGCCAATTGGTATTCCAATAATATATTGAACACTCTCTAAAGTGATTAAATATTGGTAAATTATGTGAAACCTCCTCTCCTTCCCCCAAACCTTGTCCACAAAGCAGAGAGCAAAGGGAATCAGGTAGGGATAGTTGCAGGCATTATGGAATATACCTTTTAGTAGTACTTGTAGCAGAACCAGCAAACAGTCTTGATATAATCACAACAGAGAGGGGATTTTAAAATACACAATAGCATAGATAGGCAGGACAAGTTAACAACTATGGAGGGCTAAAGCTGAAGTTGATCAGATTAAAAGTGTAGTATACAGAAGGATTTTTCCATCATCAGATTATGTTCCTTGATTACAATGACAGATAGGTTAGGAATTCTGCCAGCTATAGGATGAGGTAAAGACAACTTGATCAGGGCTCCCACCCTCCCTGATCCTGTTATAACTGTGTTAATATTTAGAGTAAGTTTGATGTTCTCAGATTATATGACTTGCACCTCCAAATCCAGAGAAGATGGGGAATCAAACTGATAGGAAGTTTTGTCTCTAAATTTACTAAATACCTGTTATTTGTTTGAGTTATTAACTACCTGTTATTCTCTAGTCTCATTCCCTAACCCTCCAGATTGAATGAACACTCAACAAAAGTTATGTTGAGGGACCAGGAGAATGTCACACCTAGAATATATACTGAATTCAAATCAACAGTTTTCTGTAAATATTTGACTCATTCTATTGGAGTACAGCTATTGAGAATCTTTGTAGCTTTGAGCTTGAATAATATTGATAATTCTGAAATCCTAAGTAATCTCTTATTCTGATGTAATTGGCACATACCAGAATTAAAACTGGTCTATCATTTTCTTTGTACTCAGTTTACTGGTTAGGAATATATTGCAGGTTCTAACAAAAAAAGTTATCCCTTGAAATAAAACTTAATTTAAAAAAATATACAACCCGTGCTCATAGAGCATAGGCCAGGAAAGGAGTAAACACCTCACCCTTGATCATAGCACCTTGGAAGAACTAAAAATTCACAGGTCCCTAGAAGTATCTCTGAAAACAGCTGCACAAAACCCCTGAAGCTTGGGACAGTACATTCTCCACACTGGAAACAGACTCCTACCTTAACAAAGAGTTTGTAACTCAAGTAATTGGCTGGGATCATGAGCAAGCAGTGCAAAAAGAGTCACACTATATTATCTTACTTTGATGACAAAGAAGATCAAAACATACAACCGGAAGACGACAACAAAGCCAAAGCTCCTATATCCAAAGCCTCCAAGAAAATTACGAATTGATCCTGGGCCACGGAAGAGCTCAAAAAGGATTTTGAGAAGCAAGTAAGAGAAGTAGAGGAAAAACTGAGAGTGATGCTAAAGGAGACCCAAAAAATACTGAAGAAAACAACACCTTAAAAAATAGCCTAACCCAAATGGCAAAAGAGGTCCAAAAAGCCAATGAAGAGAAGAATGCCCTTAAAAGCAAAATTGGCCAAATGGAAAAAGAAGTCCAAAAGCCTACTGAAGAAAATACTTCCTTAAAAATTAGAATGAAGAAATTGGAAGATAGGGACAATTTGAGAAATCAAGGAACTGTAACACTAATCCAAAGGAATGAAAAAATAGAAGAGAATGTGAAATATCTCATTGCAAAAACAACTGACCTGGAAAATAGATCCAGGAGAAAGAGCTTAAAAATTATGGGACTCTCTGAAAGCCATGATGAAAAAAAGAGCCTAGACATCATCTTTCAAGAAATTATCAAGGAAAACTGCCCTGTTATTTTAGAACCACAGGGCAAAATACAATTTGGAAGAATCCACCAATCATCTCCTGAAAGAGATCCCCAAAGGACAACTCCTAGGAATGTTGTAGCCAAATTCCAGAATTCCCAGGTCAAGGAGAAGATATTGCAAGCAGCCAGAACAAGTAATTCAAGTATTGTGGAAACACAATCAGGATAACACAAGATTTAGCAGCTTCTACATTAAGGGTCCGGAGGGCATGGAGTATGATATTCCAGAGGGCAAAGGAGTTAGGACTACAACCTATCTATCTATACAAACTTTCAAATACAAGACTCAGGTGGAACATGAAGAGGTAAACAGGAAAGAGAAATCATAAGACACTTATTAAGGTTGAACTGTTTACATTCCTGCAGGGAAAGATGATATTTGTAACTCATGAGTCCTTTGTCAGTACTAGGGTAGTGGGAGGGAAAAATTATTTGTTTGAATAGATAGGTAGATAGAGGGCACAGGGTGAGTTGAAGATGAAGGGGTGATATCTGGAAAATAAAATTAAGGGGTGGGAGAAGATTATGCTGGGAGAAGGAGAAAAGGAGAAGTAGAATGAGGTAAAATATCTCACATGAAAGAGACAAGAAAAGACTTTTACAGTGGAGGGGAAAAGCGGGAAGGTGAAAGGGAATGAGTGAATCTTATTCTCCTAGGATTTGGTTTAAGGAGGGAATAACAAACACAATGGGGTATGGAAATCTATCTTACCCTACAAGAAAATAAGGGGGGAAGGAGACAAGAGACCAGGGGGTTGATAGAGGGGATGGAAGACTGAGGAACACTTCTGAGGAGGGACAGAGTCAAAAGAGAGAATAGAATAAATGGTGGGAAGGATAGGATGAAGGGAAATATGCTTAGTTTTTCACAACATGACTACTATGGAAGTGTTTTGCATGATTACACATCTATAACCTGTATTGAGATGCTTGCCTTTTCAACGAGGGTGGGTGGGGAGGGAGAAAGGGAGAAAATGTGTAACCCAAAGTTTTAAAAACACATATTAAAAATTAAAAAACAAATTAAAAATATACAACCAACCATGACTGTGGCAATGAAAATCAAAGGTTCTGTATTCATCTCCAATCAATGAAAATTTGAGATATATTAGATATGAGTTTCAACAATTGTAGAAACTACAATTAGTTTCTACAATCAGAAATACTATGTGATTTAAACTTACATAAGTACAAGTTAAAATGCTTACTTCTTCAGGTATATAAACTTACATACATACATATACATATATCAGTTATGGAACTTATATCATCTTTCATACACATATATAAAACATATAGCATGTACATTACATATCTATATATTTAGATAGATAGACAGACAGATATCTTGCTCATTTAAATTTAACCCTTTGTTTTCTGTTTGGTAATTCACCAAAGGCTGCTTTACCTAGGAAATTTCATAGATAAAACAAAATTCAGCTTGTGGTGATGTAGTTGCATCCTAATTGCAGGGAATGATTTTAAGGATATGGATGGCACTGGACGGGGGGATTGGTTATGCCAAAGTAAAATGGAAAAATGACTGTGAGGATGGTAAATTAAGATGAAAGGCAACAAATAACCACATAATAAGGAGATTTTTGCTGACAATGTCTACTCTGGATCCCTGCTCTGACATGTGTTATCTATTTGATATTGGATTAGTACCTTAACCTCCCTGGGTCATCATTTTTTAACCTTTAGAACAAGGGGGGTTATACTAGTTAGGTAAGTAGGTCTCTAAGGTATCTTATAGATTTAAAGCTATGAAACTAAACCTTGTGTTTTGAATGTTGAGAATTCTCCTCTTCCTCTTCTTTGTACTATTAGACCAGGAGGATGATATGATACAAAAACATTATTCATGGAGAAGGGAATTTCTGAGATCCTCACTTTTGCCCAGCCTCACTCTATTGAGGAAACTGAAGTCCAGAGTTTCAAGAACTATATAATCCAGTGTACCTTTGTCTTTAATAACCAGTTTTCCTAGAGAGTGATTGAAAGTCCACTTTCATTGACAAAGGTGGATGTGAGGTTTGTGATGTCAACAAATTCTGGATTTCTTCCTCTGCCACTTAGAGTGGCAGAAGAAAAAACAGAGAGATTCAGCATTTACTCTTGTGAATAGGGATTAAGGTTTACTACCCAGCCATCTGCTGGAATATACTCCTAAAACTATATTGCCTTCACTACCATGATATCAAAGTGATTTGTTAACAATACTTTGATTTAAGTGAAGGAGTGCATTTCAATAGATGGGTGTAGAATCAATGCTAATATCTTTAATTTGGGAATATTAACATTAATAATAATTATATTATTATATAGGTACATTTATATAGCATCAACTATATGCCAGGCAGCATGTAAAACACTTTACAAATATTATCTCATTTGACCTAACAATGACTCTGGAAGCTAGGTGCTATAATTATCCCATTTTATGATCAAGGATACTTAGGCAAACACATATTAAGTGGCTTGCCCAGAGTCAAATAACCAGTAAATCTCTGAGACTAGACTTAACCTCTGATCTTCCTGACTCTGGGCCCAGCACTCTATCCACTAAGCTACATAACTACTCTTGTACCGCCTAGGTGTCCCAATACAGTAGCAAGTTGTCCAAGTTTACATTTGAGCTCTCTCCCACTTCTACTAGTTGATGAATGGTTATCAATATTTTCATGGTAGCTTATAGGTTGTTGTAAGTGCTTTTAGTGTTCCTGTGCCTATTTATGGTTTTCAGTGAGTACTTTGTGCCTTCTGCATTTTCTATTGGGTGAATTCAAGATTGTTCTATATTTTATATGATTACATTACTTTGAGTGTGACCTAGTCATGACATTTCCTAGAAAAAAAAAATTCTGGAAGGAGGTAAGAATGAGCCAAAGAATATTTGGGATGAGCCCCCAAGTTGGGGCCCAGTTTGTATTAGTCCAAAGGTTAGGCAAGGGTTAGTGGGAAGCTCAGGTGCTAGATGATATGTACTTTCACTTAAACCATCTTAGCTGGCTCTCAAAAAATTGCTTTTTCTATATTCATCTGATTTAAATGAAGGCGTTTGATGAGGCCCAAGTAGCACATTCTATTCAGACTGTTTTAAAATTTTTGACAAGTTCACACCTTAAATGGTAAATTTTTTCTCTCAATTCATCCCTGGGTTTCTTATAAATACAGAAAATAAAGAAAAAATACTTTTGTACTTGTTCATCCTCAAGTGTTTGTCAATGTGTTTAAAAAAAGTTTCAGAGCCACAGCTTTATAGAATAGCTAAGAAAGGAGTCAATATTTCCACAAGGTTTACTTTTCATAACCAACACAGATTGTCAAATGAAAAATCCTGCATAAAAAGTCAATTACAATTTTTAAAAGGGCATTGTCTATTTATCCAGCAAAAATTGTGTGAGTCAGACAATATGAAAATGTCATTCTTGTATCAATTGTGATAATAGCAGTATTGCTTTAACAAGAGCAAAGAGGGAAGAAAATGGAACTGACTTATTATCTGCCATACTGCCAATATGGTGTGAGAAAGAACAGAGCAGGGAGTCAAGGAAACTTCACATGTGAAAGACTAATGCTGCTCAGTCAAACAAAAGATAAAAGAGAATTGAAGGATCAAACAGAAGGAGGCAAAGGAGTCAGAAAAGTACAAGCTATGATCGTTTTCAGAATTTTTAATGAAATAGCAGTTGTTGGGCAGGGCATAAAAGGCAAGAACTGTCTTTTAAAAGTGCAAGCTGTTGAGGCCTACTTAGCTTGAGTAGTCTTTTCAGTAGTTTCACCTCAGCAGTCTTCTGAATGGAATTTTATTTCAGTGCTGCATGTAAATTAATTCATTGCAATTGTATCTTTCACCTCAGAATTTCAGGGAACTGGTGGATTAGTTTTCAATTACCTTCAAACAGTGGTAACTTCCACCTCCCAAAACCTGGAAACTTCCTAACTATCTGGTGTTATCTCAAATTACAACCTTCCACATGTATTATACTTGAGTCAAATGGAACCACTCACCCATTCTTTGAACACAAATCTCCTTTGCCAACCTCTATACTTTTGTATTCTCAGTTCTCTATAATTAGAATATTCCACTTGCTGCCCAGTCTAACAATGAATGATTAAATGAAAGCATGAATCAGTCATCATTTATTCACTGCCTATGTGCTAGGCATTGATCACATAAAGACAAAAATTAAGCGATGCCTTCACTCAAGAAGCTTACATTCTGTCAGATGGGAAAAAACATTTATACAAATATATAATATTTATGTTGAATAAGGGAAAGGTGATTTTTTTATGTGAAGTCACTAGCTGCTAGGTGGAACAAGAAAGACTTCAAGTAGGAGCTGGCATTTGAAACTGAGTTTTGAGGGAAACTAGGAATTTTAAGATGCAGAAATGAAGGGGAAACTGCAATCCTGATATGCTAGACAGTCAATGTAAAGGGATGCAGACCAGAGATGGAATGTGATGTGTAAGGAACAATGAGAAGGACATTGTTTATAATATAAATCAAGGAGAATAATGCATATTAGTTGTGAAAATATAGATTGGAAGCAGTTTGGACTTTAAATGTCCAACAGAGGAGTTTTTATTTCATCTCGTAGGTAATAGGGAACCCTTGGAGTGTATTGAGCATGAAAGTGAGATGGTCATTTCTTTTCTTTAGGAATATCATTTTGGTGGTTACATGAAGGATGGATTGTAAAAAGGAGAAACTTGTGATAGGGAGATCATTTAGAAAGTTGTTGCAATAGACCAAGCAAGAAATAATGAAGGTCTGAACTAGGGAAGTTGCCTATTCTTTAAAACCTCATTATATTCTTCATGAAACCTTCCCTAATTCCCTAATGAAAAATGTTCTTTCCTTAGTGGAATTGTGTATGACAATTTGTAATTATTTTAATTCTCATCATGGAATGTCCTCAAAGGACATACACTGGGACATAAAACTTCACAAAAGTTCCCTCTACAATATTTTAAACTGCAGTGATTAATTAGTAATAACTGAGGAAACAATCTGAGAAAAAATAATTTATTAACTAAGACATCAGAATATATGGGCGAGTGGACTCCCCAGTCAGTCTAAAGTCTCCAGTACAGAGTGAAGCAGATTTTGTACATAAAAAAAAACAATCAAATAAGACCAATTAATTATAATAAAATTAACAAACCAGGATGCACACCAGGATACAGAATTGGATAACCTGTTTCCTAATTAGAGGAAAGATTACAGATGTTCCAATTTGGGACAGAGAAAGAGTAAGTTTTAAGTTGGGACAGGGACAAGTAGGTTTCAAGGTTCTCTTTTCATGAAATGAAAAGATGATTATTAATTATATCAATCTGAATTTATTAAACAGTAGGTGGCTCATAGTATCTATTTTCTCATGGATAAATAACATAAAAAACAAGAAGACTGAGGAGAATACAAGTGGTAGCACAAAATGGAGTCAGTATTCATAAGACAGAATCTGATTGGTTTTCCTGATTCTCACACTAGAAAAACTCCAATTTGTACATGGTCTTCATTTTATCTCATCACAACTAGTCATTTAGTTTTTGCTTAAAGAATTCTAGTGAGGAAGAAATCATCACTTGCTGAGAGAGTTCAGTCCATTTACAGATAGCATCAATTGTTAGGAAGTATTTTTCCCTTTGCCATCAAGGCTACAGCATTAATTTTTATAACTGTACATTGTTCTTATTTCTGCTCCCTAGAGTGCTCTTCCACATGATAACTCATCAAATATTTGAAGACAACTATATTATTTTTAAGTCATCAAGTAGTTTCCCTACAATTTCCAGCCATTTCACCATGCTAATAACCTCTTCCATACCCTTTTATCCTTATCAATGCTATTCCTTTTTATTTTTTAAAAAATACAATTTTACTGCTATTTTCTGTATTTTACATTATATTTATCTGACATATCCCTCTGCCTCCTCTTTCCTGAGAATCATCTCATGTAACAAATAGTGCTTTTGAGAGGGGGAAAAATCAGCAAAACCAATCAATACATTGAAAAAATCCAAAAACATTTGCATTATGTAATATTGTGAACATCCCACCACCAGAGAGGAGTATTTTGTGGGTATCCTTTCATGTTTCTTCAATTGAGTCTGATTTGACCCTTATAATTAGGCAGTTTTATCTCCTTTTCACCTATTTTTATGGCTTGATTTTTTTTCTTTTGTATTATTTCTGTTGCTAGAATTTCCAGAACTTTATCAAGTAACAATGGGAAAAGTGGATATCCTTGCTTCAGCCCATATTTATTATTCATCCTTTCATCCTTGGTATAAATCTCATTTGGTCATAATGAATGATTTCTTGGATAAATTTCTTTTGTCTATGTGAAAAGATTTTGCTTAATATTTTGAATCATTATTAATGAATGATATTGGCCAACAGTTTTCTTTCTATGGTTTATTTTTCTGTGGTTTAGGTAATAGTACAATATGTTTCATAAAAGGATTTTGGGAGGGTGTTTTTTCCCCAAGTTTTTGACAATTATTTGAGAAGTATGACTATTAACCATTCTCTAAAATGTTGATTGAATTCTCCTATTAATCCATTGGGTGCAGAAGTTTTATTTTCCTTTTTTAGTTTCTTTATAGCAAGACTGATATCATTTTATTAGATTGGATTTTTTAAGATCTCTAACTATCATAAGATAGTTTTGTTATACTACATTTTTAAGGTATATCTCTATTTGTGTGCATTCTCAGTTTTATTAGTGTATAACTGCATAATATGTTCTGACTTGTTATTTCTTACAATTTTGCTATAATTTCATCTTACTCCTTTGCTATTTTTTGGATTTGATTTTCTGATCTCCTCTTTTCAATTAGATTAGATAACAGTGTGTCAATTGTATTAATCTTTAGAAAACCAGCTTTTAGTTTTGTTATTTCCATATGTTTTTGTTTGTTTCTGATTTGCCTTTTTGCCTCTAATTTTTAATATCTCATCTTTCGTAGTTAGGTTTCTTTATTTGTTGGTTTTTCATTATGACTCATTCCCAGAACAATACCAATTATTGTAGTTGTCAGAGAGGATGCTGTGCCTTGGTAGAACTCCCTCCCCCACCAAGTCCTTGTTTGTGCAGAACATCATTGATCTTTAACCTTTCCTTGTTACCTTTTCTTTTTCATTAGTCTCAAAATCTCCTTCCTGTGTTCATATTCTCCCACTTCCCAAGGTACCAGTTGTCCCCAGGATTTCTAACAATTCCCCTCCTGAGGTAGGACAAATAGACTTTTGCAAGCACCAAATCCACTGGTCCACTCACAGTGCAAAGTCTTCATCTCCCTTCATAAAACATCTGTATTTACTAGTAAGAGTATTCATCAGTGGAACCCCTTCCCATAATCCAAGCAATATTTCTTTCCTTTCTCTCCTTTTGCAGTCCTTGCTGCCTCCTTCTATCCTCCTCACCTGTAATCTTGTCTCTTTCTGAGACCCTATTGGTCATCTTCCCCTCATACCTAGCTTTAGATTTGACCTCAGCACATCACACAGTCCTGTCCAGTCCCATGCTCTTCTCACCTTTTCATGGATCCTCCTATGTTGTAACGTAGCCCCCCCCCCAAAAATTAACAGAAATTGATTCACTTGTAATCAGTGTGTTGCCTTGCTCTGACCATAATGTCCCAGGACTTCCTCTTCAAGACTTGCACAGGAATTCTATCTTATCCATTTCTCTTTGTGTACAGTTAGAAAGCAGTTGCTTACTAATCTCTCTGTATCCCTCTATTGTTTTTGCTGTCATTGGATGCTACATTTATTCACTCCTTCTGTATTTGTGTGTTTTTAAGGAGCTCACAAAGCAAGTAATCATTTCAAATTTTTTTAAAAAATTTTTGAAAAGTGTTTTTTTTATTGTTGAACATTTAACTTTTCCCATTTCTGAATAAGCTCATATCAACAGGTTAGTTTACCCTGGGCTGCCTCTTGAGCTTCATTTTTCTTAAGGCCACGTTATTCCACTCTCTTCTATATTTTTAGTGGGTACAAAATAATTTTTCATAATTTCAATTTCCTTTTCTTTATATTTGAAGTTCTTTCATGTTTTGATTGCATGTAGAATTTATTGTTTTTTAATGCAATTGGTGTGGTTGGTTGGTTGTAGTCTGTTTCACTCAAAGAGGAACAAAATCACATCACTGTCTAGGCAAAGGTACAGTGTGATTGATTCTGGCTGATCAGACCAGTATGAGCTTGGAAGACTTTTCCACAGGTTGGGCACAAAAAAGTCCACATGAACATTTAGAATGCAGATGTCTCTAACTTTGTGCATCTCCATGGACTCTTCCTTAAAATGATAAGTAGAATCTATCTAAAATTATCAGCAAGCATTATATGTAATGGGGTTAAGCTAGAAGCATTTCCAGTAAGATTTGGTGTGAAACAAAGATGTCTATCATCACCAATGTTATTCAATATTGTACTAGAAAACATTAGCTTTAGCAATAAAAGAAGAAAAAGAAATTTAAGAAATTAGAATAGGCAAAGAAGATACAAAGTAAAAAAAAACTACTTGAAATAAGAAGCACATTTAGCACAGTTACAGGATATAAAATAAATCCACATAAATCATCAGCATTTCTATATATTACTAACAAAGCCCAAAAGCAAGAGATAGAAAGAGAAATTCCATTTAGAGTTATTGTAGACATCATAAAATATTTGGGAGTCTACCTGTCAAGACAAACCAAGGAATTATATGAACACAATTACAAAACACTTTCCACACAAATAAAGTCAGATATAAATAATTGGAAAAACATCAGTTGCTCATGGGTAGGCTCAGGTAATATAATAAAAATGACAATTCTACCTAAACTAATTTACTTATTCAGTGCCATACCAATCAAATTATGAAAAATTTATTTTATACAGCTAGAAAAAATAAAAACAAGAGTCATCTAAAAGAACAAAAGGTCCAGAATATCAAGAGAATTAATGAAAAGAAATGCAAGGGAAGGTGGCTTAGCTGTTCCAGATCTTAAGTTGTATTATAAAGACACAATCATCAAAACTGCTTTGTACTAGTTAAGCAATAGAATGGTGGATCAGTGGAATAGGTTAAATTCACAAGATGCAATAGTCTATTTGATAAATTCAAAGACTCCAGGTTCTAAGATAATAACTCACTATTTAATAAAAACTGCTGGGAAAATTGGAAAATATTATGGCAGAGACTAGGCATCTTACACTGTATACCAAGTTAAAGTCAAAATGGGTACACAACTTAGTTATAAAGGTTAATGCTACACCTGAACTAGGAGAGCAAGAAATAGGTTTACCTGTCAGATTTATGGAGAATGGAAGAATTTATGACCAAACAAGAGATAGAGAACATTATGAGAAGCAAAATGGATGATTTTGATTATAGTAAATTGAAAAATATTTGCACAAACAAAACCAAGGCAACAAAGATCAAAAGGGAAGCATGAAGCTGGGAAACAATTTTTACAACCATTGTCTCTGATAAAGGCTTCATTTCTTTTTATTCAGTCAAAGACAAGGTTTATTAGAACATCCATCATATTGGACAGACTCTTAAGGAGCCTGAACATTAGTAAGCTATTGGTTAGATTTTAAGAATATGAGCAGTGGCTAGATTTTAAGAATCTAAGCATCTTAATGGACACAAGATGGACCTTATATACAGAAAGACTATGAGAGGTATCTAGGAGTGGCCAAGTAGTCTATGAGGTAATAGAACTCCAGCGACCTGGACCACTTGGCCAAGGAAAAATGAAACCTAGATAGGATTAAGGGTGGGAAGTGGCCTGGGGCCATTGGGAGGTAGGGCTAGGTGAGGTTAAAGGTAGCAGAGAATTGGGAGACTGGGTAGAGCCACAATGAAAGGCCAGGTGATGGGATTATAGCCTTGGGGAGGGGGGATTGCCAATTTGGCCATGTGGGAAAGTCCAGGGTTTTTCCTTTTCAGGGTCTAAATCCCATCATCATCATTTCCTCCTCAAACAAATGGGACTCAAATTCTTTTGGGGTAAGGGGTGAAAGTCTTGGCTTCTGAAACTGTTTCCTGCTACCAAGGGGCATAGAGCTGTCCCTGCCTCAAGGCGGTCCCAAAGAGTAGGTTGACTGGAACCAAGCACAGGCTGCATCCAGGGAACAATGGGAGGACATTGGCTGGTACCTGCTGTTTGCTGCCAACTGTAGGTGAATGGCCTGTAGTCTGGAAGACACAAATCTGACAGAAAAGACTGCAGGGCCCAGATATAAAGCAGGGACTAGATTTTGCGCCCAAATATGAGAGGATAAAACATTCTTAGCTCTCTTTGGATTCAGATAGTTCAGTTTTCCAACCATGCAATATCAAATCCACCTTGTAGCCAGACTCAGGGATAGCCAGATGGGTGACATTCTTTTTCAAAGGAACATAATGGGGAAACTGAGCCAAGAGGCTCCCATCTCAGACTGAAGCTAAAATTGTCCCCTCAGCTTTTCCCTTTGCTGCCTTCCCACCAGTATCACATTCTCTGAGTAGCTTGTGGCAGATGGTGGATTATTGATTATCAATGGATTATTATGATCCATCAGACAACTCAAAATAAAATCCTATGAGCTTTTATTTCACATAGCAAGTTTCACTAATCACAGCTTAGGAAAAACTTTTCCAGGATTTACATCTCAAACTTAAATTTGTCCTGGTGTAAAAAGCCAATCATTAGAGAGTTCTACATACTTGCAAATTCTCAGCAAGCCATAACCCAAACAAACTTTTTGGCTAGTTTACACATTAAAACAATAACCAACAATAGCCAAATTATTTTAGTGGTAAGCAAATTATGAAAAGTTGCTTGACATAACTGACACAAAAAGTTCACCAATTTGAAACTTGAAACAAACCCACTATCAATCAGGTGACTTCAATTTTTTTAAATTCATTTCCAAATTAATTTACACAGAGAATCAACATCTCATCATTAACAGTTAAAACTACAACTTTAAAAAAGTGTGTTTACCCAAGTTCAGAGTCCAGCTTCTTTACCTTGAGCAGGATGTGGTGAACCTGGGAGATGCTTCCAGGCAAAAGTTGCCCCAGGACCGAAGACCATTGCCAGTGGGTCCCACGCTATAGCTGCTGCCCCCACCCCTCCTTCTTTTCCCCAGGTGGGGGTGGGCAAAATCAAAGGTGAAGGGGAAAGGGAACAGATACCCTCTTCACTCAAGGGAAGGGAGTGGGAGAAAGGAGTGACCAGGGTTGTAAGGAGTTTCAAAGCTCCTTAATGATCAATCACAAAGCCTCCAGAATCTGCCAAGATATTTTTGGCTGTTCTAACTTTTCCCTGTAACCTCCATGAAGGAGGATTCAGAGGTGCAGAGATTCAGGGAATCAAAAAGCAACTGCAGTTTTCCCCAATTCCCTAGCACTGAGAGAATTGACAGAATTGGGTGTACACTTACAGATAGGGTGTCTGTCCTTGTCTTCTATGCTGTGGAAGGTGTACCCAGGTCCATGGCCTCTAACTGACCCAGTGGATTGAGAGCCTGAGTGCGTCAGGCTGAGTATGAGACAGCTGTATGCCCAAAGGGTTATAAAACTGTGCATACCCTTTGATGAAGCAATGCCACTTCTAGGTCTGTATCTCAAAGAGATCATAAAAAAGGGAAAAGGATCCATATCTACCAAAATATTTTTAGCAGCTCTTGTGGTGGCCAAGAGTTTGTATATGAATATAATAGAATACTATTGTGCTATAAGAAATGATGAGCAGGCAGACTTCAGAAAAACTGGAAAGACTTATATGAACTGATACTGAGTGAAGTAAGCAGAATCAGGGGAACATTGTACACAGTAACAGCCACATTGTGCAATGACTGACTTTGATAGACTTAGCTCTTCTCAGCAATACAAGGATCCAAGACAACTCCAGAGGATTCATAATGGAAAATGGTGTCCACATCCAAATAAAGGAGTATGGAGTTTGAATGCCGATCAAAGCATGCTATTTACTGTCTCTTGTGTTACTTCTTCTGACCTCCATGGGAGCACTTGCCTTCTGTGAGTTCTCTGTTAAATAAAAAAAAAAAAACCTTTAGGCAAATATATGTTGACATTTGAACAACATGTCCAGCCCATCAGAATTGAGATCACTGAAGTATAATTTCAATGCTTGGCAATTCAGCTCAAGAAAGGACCTCAGCAGCTGGTATCTTATCTTGCCAGATGATCTTCAGAATCATCCTAAGACAATGCAAATGGAAGCAATTGTAGTTTCCTGGCATGGCATTAGTATACTCTCCAGGTTTTACAGGTATACAACAATGAGGTTAGCACAACGGCTCTGTAGAACTTCAGTTTGGTAGTCAATCTAATCTTCCTTGTCTCTGACACTTTCCTTTGGAGCCTCTCATATAGTGAACTAGCTCTGGCACTGTGTGAATCAACCTCACCATGTATGTGTATATCGCTGGAAAGTATACTGCCAAGGTAAATGAACTTATCCACAACATTTAAAATTTCTCCATCTTCTGTGATCATTTTTTCCACATAAGGATGGTGTTGTATTGGCTGGTGAGAACCTGTTTTCTTGTTGTTAATTGTCAGACTAAATTAGCACAAGTGGCAAAGAACTAATTCACACTCTGATGCATCTCAGTCTTACAGGCTGTTTTGATTACACAATCATCTGGGAATTAAGAAAAAAAATCATTCACCAACTCTCCCTCCACTTCAGTCTTGGTTTGTAGTCTTTGCAAGTTAAATAATTTACCATCAGTGTGGTAGCTGAACTTGATGTTGTTTTCATCCTCATTGAAGACATCTGACAACATCACCGAAAACATCATGCTAAAAAGCTTGGGAACAAGCACACAGCTCTCCTTTACTCCATTGGTGACTGAAAAAGCACGAGAGTATTGTCCATTATCCAGAACCTGTACAAGCATGCCATCATGAAACTGGAGTACAACACCGATGAACTTATTTGAGTAGTCAGATTTTGCCAAGACCTTTCACAAACCCTCACAACTGATAGCATCAAAGGCCTTGGTCAGATTGATGAATGTTGTGTACAGATTTCTGTTCTACTCCTGACTTTTCTCTTGAAGTTGTAAGGCTACAAATACATATCGACCACTCCTTAGTCATTTCTGAAACCAAACTGGTTTTCAGATAGATGGTCATCTTCCAGGTAAAGGATCAGCCTATTAAGAAGGACTCTGGCAAGAATCTTGCCAGCAATTACAAAGAGAGAGACACTCCACCAGTACCATGATTGTCACAACATAACCTATTTTCCTTTCCTTTATAGAGATGACAATGGAGGCATCCTTGAACTGCTGGAGGATAACCTCCTCTTGCCATGTAATCCAGAAGACTTCAGTCAGCTTTTGTATGAACAGTGCACCCCCCTGGTTTATAAATCTCAGCTGTAATAGAATCAGGAGCAAGTGCTTTGCCACACAAGAGGAGCCTAATGGCATGCAAAAACTCTTCTTCAATGAGAAGTTTTGCTAGAGAAGAATTCATTTCAACCTGATGTATAAGATTAATGGCTTCAACATTGGTTGATGACAGTCTGTTGAGAACACTGTGGAAGGTTTCAGCCCATCTTTCTGGGATCATAGCTTTATCACCTTTCAACATTGGTCTATCAGTGCCTAGTAGCTGAGATGAACCATGGGTCTTTAGAGCATAAATAGCTTTCAGAGCATCATAAGAGTACTTTGAATTGTTACTAGCAGTGTAAAACTGAATTTCATTTGGGTTCTAACTGAACCTAGAATCCTGTATCTTTGTAAGCTTCATTTGTTCTTTACTATTAATAGAGTTAAATGCTACCTTAGAGATGCTTGAACTGTGCCACTGATAAACCCTGTGTGGCTTTGATTTTTTTCACTTAACAACTTCTGAATTTTATCCCTATTTTCATCAAACCAATCTTGATGTTTGCAAGTGTTCTGGCCGAGGTGAGTAAATGGTGTACTGTCCACCAAAATCTCTGAAAGTTGCCCACTCCTTTTCTGCTCCACTGTTGCCAATCATGTATTTGCTCAGCTTTCCCTCCAGGTTGGCCACAGACTGTTCATGCACAAGGGCTCTAATCTGTTAACATTAAGTCTTCTGATAGTCATCTTGCCTTGAGGCTGTCACTTTTGTTGAATGTGAATGTTTACTTTGGAAAGTATAAGTCGATCATAAGTCTGGCACTCTGTACCACACATCGCCTTCATCATTCTTACATCCTGTCTGTCTCTTCTCCTTACAATGTCTATCAAATGCTGATAAGTGCTGCAAGGGTGCATCCACAGTTTTATTGAAGTAAATGGGAGATCTTGGTGAGAAGGTCATGAAATGCACAAGTCTTCAGTAGTAATTAACCATTGCTGTTGTTGTTTCCAACTCCATTCCTCCAAAGTAATCCTTGCCATGTCTGATAATCTATGCCTATTCTGGCATTAAAATCACCCAGAATTACAAGCTCATCCTCTTTTGGCACAATGATGATGAAGATGCCCAGGTCTTCATAAATTTTTTTCTTTGACCTCATCAGGGTTTGTCATGGTGGTAGTATATGCACTGATGATGATGGTGTGGAACTTCCCTTCAAGTGACAATCACATTGCCATGAGCCTGTCATTCATTCCTTTTGGGAGGAATACAAGCTTGTTAATTAGATTACATTTGACTGCAAAACCTATACCAGGTTCACAGCATCCTTCATAACAGAAACCACTCTAGAAAAACATGAATATAGCTCCAACTTCAGTAAACTGACCTTCCTTTGCCCAGTCTAGTTTTACTCAGGGCTGCTATTTGGATGTGATATTTGCTGAATTTTCTCACAACAAGAGCTCTGTGTCTTTCAGGTCTACTGGATTTTGCGTTATCCATAAGTATGTGTACATTCCATGTACAAACTGTGGGTGGAATTATCTCCACAAAAGTCTTTGTACGTGTGTGTGTGTGTGTTTGTGTGTGTGTGTGTGTGTGTGTGTGTGTGTGTGTGTATTTTGACTGCAGGATAGAATCTCTATCCATCACAGTAAGCAGACAACAAGGCTCAAGTTAGGTGGTCGAGCAGGCAAACACCAACAGCTGTACCTCCGAGTGCCTCAGTGAGGATGGGGTAACTGGTGGAAACCAGATCAGAAAACCACCAGGTGCCTCGGCATTCTACAGCAAAAAAGTCTCCCAGTGGCACAACAGAAATAAGGGAGGCAGCACTGCAAAGGACCCCAGGCAGGTAAACACCTGGCAGCACTTATCTAAAAGGAGCTGAACAAAGCTAAAGGAGAGGAAAACCAGGCAACCTAGATCTGCCTGAAAGTCCCAGCCTTACTGATTCCAGCCCAACACCATATAAGCTGCAGAACCCTACAGCCTCCAATTGCCAATGTAAGAGGCCCCAGCACACAAAGCCAGTGACCAAGACTTAGGCTCCCAACACAAGAATCTTGGATCAGTGCCCTCTGCTCTCCAGCAGGAGAGCTTAATCTCTTTAAAGGCCAGGGAATAAAGAAACACCATCAGTAAAAAGAAACATACAATAGATTCATATTATGAGAAGAGTGAAGATCAAGACAGAAATTCTGAGGAGGACAACACTGTCAACAAACCCACATCTGCAACATCAAAAGAGAATATGAACTGGTCTGGAACCCAAAAAGCCTTCTTAGAAGAACTCAAGAAGGGTTTTAAAAGTCAAATGAGAGAGGCAGAGGAGTCCTTTAAAAGTACAATTGGCCAATTCGAAAAAAGTACACTGAAGAAAACAAGTCCCTAAAACACACAATTGGCCAAGTGGAAAAAAAGTACACTGAAGAAAACAAATCCCTTAAAAATACAATTGACCAACTGGAGAAGAAAGTACAAAATCTAACAGAAGAAAACATATGCTAAAAATTAGAATTGAACAAATGGAAACTAATGACTCTATGAGAGAGCAAGAATCAGTCAAACAGAAACAAAAAAAATGAAAAAAAATAGATGAAAACATAAAATACCTCATGGGTAAAACAGCTGACCTGGAAAATTGATCCAGGAGAGACAATTTAAAAATTATAGGTCTACCTGAAAGTCATGATGAAAAAAAGAGCCTGGACGATATCCTTCAGGAAATCATAAAGGAAAACTGCCCTGAAGTCCTAGAACTTGAAGGTAAAATAACTACAGAAAGAATCCACCACTCTCCATCTGAAAGAGAGTCCAAATTGAAAATGCCAAGGAATATAGTAGCTAAATTCCAAAATTACCAGATTAAAGAGAAATTACTGCAAGCAGCCAGAAAGAAACAGTTTAAATATCATGGAACCACAGTTAGGATTACATAGGACCTCACAGCCTCCACATTAACAGACTGTAGGGTATGGAACATGATATTCCATAAGGTAAAGGAGCTTGGAATGCAGCCAAGGATTAACTACCCAGAGAAAATGAGCATGATTTTTCAGGGATTAGATGGATATTCAACAAAATAGGGGACTTCCAAATATTCCTGATAAAAATACCAGAGCTCAACAAAAAATTTGATCTTCAAGTACAAGATTCAAGAGAGACATAAAAAGGTCAATTTGGCAGAAAGATACAATGTTGCTAAAAAGGGCAAAACGTTTACATCCCTACAAGAGAAGATGACACTTGCAACTCTTGAGAATTGTATTGTTATTATACCATGTTAAAGGAGTCTACATAAAGGGGGTGGATATAAATTGATTTTGATGTAATGATAAAAAAAAAATCAAGTGAGTTAAATGGATCCAAGTAAGTGGATTAGTCTGAGCTAAGAAAATGTACTGAGAAAGGAGGAGGCAGACAAGGATAAATTACATTACAGGAAAAGACACAAAAACCTATTAGAGCAGAGGTAAAGAAGGGAAGGGGATGAGCATTGTGTGAACCTTACTCTCATCAGATTTGGCTCAAGAAGGGAATAACATAATCAGTTAGGTATAGAAATCCAACTTGCACTATAGGTAGTAGGAGGGGAAAGGGGAGAAAAGGGAGGGGGGAGAGAAGGGAGGGAAGAAGCAGTAAGGGTAAAGGGGAAGAAAAGCGAAAGGGATAATAGAAGGGAGGTGGGACCAAAGGAGGAGCTGGTCAAAAGCAAAACACTAGTGGGGGGGGGGGAAGGAGAAAGGAGAAAGAAGAGCAGAAACAGATGGGGGGGAAGGATGGAGAAAAAGACACATATAGTAATCATAACTGCAAATGTGAATGGAATGAACTGTTCCATAAAACAGAAGTGTGTAGCAGATTGGATTAAAAACCATAATCCTATAATATGTTGTTTACAGGAAACACATTTGAAAAAGAGTGACACATACAGGGTAAAGGTAAAAGGCTGGAGCAAAATATATTATGTTTCAGCTGAAGTAAAAAAAGCAGGGGTAGCAATCCTGATCTCAGACAAAGCAAAAGCAAAAATAGATCTTATCAAAAGAGATAAGGAAGGAAACTACATCCTGCTAAAAGGCACCATAGATAATGAAGTAATATCATTACTAAACATATATGCACCAAATGGTATAGCATCCAAATTCTTAGAGGAGAAGTTCAGGGAGTTACAGGAAGAAATAGACAGCAAAACTATGCTAGTGGGGGACCTCAACCTCCCCCTCTCTGAACTAGATAAATCTAACCACAAAATAAACAAGAAAGAAGTTAAGGAGGTGAATAGAACATTAGAAAAGTTAGGTATGATAGACCTCTGGAGAAAACTGAATAGGGATAAAAAGGAATATACTTTTTTCTCAGCAGTACATGGCTCATACACAAAAAATTGACCATGTACTAGGGTATAACCTCACAATCCAATGCAGAAAGGCAGAAATATTAAATGCATCTTTTTCAGATCATGATGTAATAAAAATGATATGAAATAAAGGGCCATGGAAAGATAGACTAAAAAATAATTGGAAACTAAATAATCTAATCCTAAAAAATGATTAGGTCAAACAACAAATCATAGAAACAATCAATAATTTCATTCAAGAGAATGGCTATAATGAGAAAACATACCAAAACTTAGGGGATACAGCAAAAGCAGTTCTTAGGGGAAATTTTATATCTCTGAATGCTTATCTACATAAAATAGAAAAAGAGGAGATCAATGAATTGGGCATATAACTGAAAAAAATTAGAAAAAGAACAAATTAAAAATACTCAATTAAACACCAAATTAGAAATATTGAAAACCAAAGGAAAAATTAATAAAATTGAAATTAAGAAAATTATTGAACTAATAAATAAAACTAAGAGCTGGTTTTATGAAAAAACAATAAAATAGATAAACCTTTGGCTAATCTAATTTAAAAAAAGAAAAAATAAAACCCAATTACTAGTATCAAGAATGAAAAGGGTGAAAATACCAACAAGGAAGAGGAAATTAAAACAATAATTAGGAATGATTTTACCCAACTATATGCCAACAAATTTGACAATCTTAGTGAAATGGATATATATTTGCACAAATATAAATTGCCCAGATTAACAGAAGAGGAAGTAAAATACATAAATAACCCCATCTCAGAAAAAGAAATTGAACAAGTCATTGATGAACTCCCTAGGAAAAAATCTCCAGGGCCAGATGGATTTACATGCAAATTCTATCAGACTCTTAAAGAACAATTAATTCCAATACTATATAGAATATTTGGTAAAATAGGTAAAGAAGGAATCTTACCAAATTCTTTTTATGATACAAATATGGTGCTGATACCTAAACCAGGAAGAGTCAAAACAGAGAAAGAAAATTATAGACCAATTTCTCTAATGAATATGGGAGCAAAAATTTTAAACAAAATATTAATAAATAGATTACAGCAACTTATCACATGAATAATACACTATGACCAGGTAGGATTTATACCAGGAATGCAGGGCTGGTTCAATATTAGGAAAACTATCAGCATAATCTATCATGTCAACACCAAAACTAACAGAAACCACATGATCATTTCAATAGATGCAGAAAAAGCTTTTGACAAAATACGACACCCATTCCTATTAAAAACACTAGAGAGCATAGGTATAAATGGAGTCTTCCTTAAAATAATAAATAGCATCTATCTAAAACCTTCAGCAAGCATAATATGTAATGGAGACAAGCTAGAAGCATGTCCAATAAGATCGGGGGTGAAACTAGGATATCCATTACCACCACTGTTATTCAACATCGTAATGGAAACATTAGCTTTAGCAATAAGAGAAGAAAAAGACATTGAAGGCATTAGAATAGGCAAAGAAGAAACAAAGCTATCACTCTTTGCAGATGACATGATGTTATACTTAGAGAATCCCAGAGAATCAAGTAAAAAACTACTTGAAATAATTAACAACTTTAGCAAAGTTGCAGGCTATAAAATAAACCCACATAACTCATCGGCATTTCTATATATTACCAACAAAGACCAACAGCAAGAGATAGAAAGAGAAATTCCATTTAAACTTACTATAAACATTATAAAATATTTAGGAGTCTACCTCCCGAAACAAACCCAGGAACTCTATGAACACAATGACAAAACACTTTTCATGCAAATAAAATCAGATCTAAATAATTGGAAAAAGATCAGTTGCTCATGGGTTGGCCCAGCTAATATAATAAAAATGACAATTTTACCTAAGCTAATTTACTTATTCAGTGCCATACCAATCAAATTACCAAAAAATTATTATATGGAGTTAGAAAAAATAATAACAAGATTCATTTGGAAGAACAAAAGGTCCAGAATATCGAGAGAACTAATGAAAAGAAATACAGGGGAAGGTGGCCTAGCCATTCCAGATCTTAAATTGTATTATAAAGCAGCAATCATCAAAACTGCTTGGTACTGGCTAAGAAATAGAGTGGTGGATCAGTGGAATAGGTTAAGTATGCAAGACACAGTAGTCAATGACTATAGTAATCTACTATTTGATAAACCCAAAGACCTCAGTTTCTGGGATAAGAACCCACTCTTTGAAAAAAAA
>NW_020954585.1:14968135-14977752 GCF_900497805.2 Vombatus ursinus
GGCTAAGTATGCAAGACACAGTAGTCAATGACTATAGTAATCTACTATTTGATAAACCCAAAGACCTCAGTTTCTGGGATAAGAACCCACTCTTTGAAAAAAAACTGCTGGTAAAGCTGGAAAAGAGTATGGCAGAAACTAGGCATAGACCAAAATCTCACACCATATACCAAAATAAAGTCAAAATGGATACATGATTTAGATATAAAGGCTGATACTAGAAACAAACTGAGAGAGCAAGGAATAGTTTACCTGTCAGACCTATGGAGAATAGAAGAATTCATGACCAAATAGGAGATGGAGAACATTATGAAAAGCAAAATAGATAATTTTGATTACATAAAATTGAAAAGTTTTTACACAAACAAAGCCAATGCAACTAAGATTAGAGGGAGGGTAGAAAATCGGGAAAGACTTTTTACAACCAGTCTCTAATAAGGTCCTCATTTCTAAAATATATAGAAAATTAAGTCAAATTTATAAGAATACAAGCCATTACCCAATTGACAAATGGTCAAAAGATATGAACAGAAAGTTCTCAGATGAAGAAATTATAGCCATCTATAGTCATAGGAAAAAATGCTCTAAAGCACTATTGATTAGAGAAATGCAAATCAAAACATCACACCTATCAGAATGGCCAACATGATAAAACAGGAAAATGATAAATGTTGGAGAAGATCTGGGAAAATTTGAACACCAATGCATTGTTGGTAGAGTTGTGAAATGATCCAACCATTTTGTAGAACAATTTGGAACTATGCCCAAAGGGCTATAAAAATGTGCATACCCTTTGACCCAGCAATAACACTTCTAGGGCTGTATGCCAAAGAGATCACACAAATGGAAAAAGGACCTACATGTACAAAAATATTCATAGTAGCTCTTTTTGTGGTGGCAAAGAATTGGAAATTGAGAGGATGCCCATCAATTGGGGAACGGCTCAGCAAGTTGTGGTATATGAATGTGATGGAATATTATTGTGCTATAAGAAATGATGAAGGCTGACTTCAGAAAAACCTGGAAAGACTTGTATGGACTGATGCTGAGTGAAGTGAGCAGAAGCAGGAGAATGTTGTACACAATAATAGCCACATTGTGTGATGACTAATATTGATAAGCTTAACCCTTCCTGCCAATACAAGGATCTAAGACAACTCCAGAGGCCTTGTGATGGAAAATGCTATTCACACCCAAAGAAAGAACTATGGAAGCCAAATTGTTTTTTTTTTTTTCTCTTCTGTTGAGTTTTGTTTCCTCTTTCTGATGGTTTCTCCTATTGGTTTTAATTTCTACTTACAGCATCATTAATGTGAAAATATGTTTAATATGAATGTAAATATATAACCTATATCAGATTATGCACCATCTTGGGGAGGGTGGTGGGGAGGAAAGGGGACAAAAATTTTAAACACAAAAGCATATTGAAATGATTATTGATAAATCAAAATAAATTATTAAAAAAAGAAAAAGAAAAAGAAAGAAAATGGGAAAAAAAAATCTCTACCCATGGGGAGTTTTGAATGGTCAGAACTGGCCCCAGTTGGATGTTGTGCTCTTTCCCTCAGTCTTGTTAGAGTGCTGTGCAACTCCTCCTCACATAAATAAACTAGGTGTCCTCTCCTAATATAAGTTTTTACTTCCTTTTATGAAGGTCAGAGCCCTTTAGTGCTAGTGCTACAAGAGTGTGCTGCCAAATAAACTTTTGTTCCTGAAGGGCTGCCAGGCTATCTGTCTGTTACTGCAGGAACAAACTTTTGCAGGCTGGAGCTGTGATCTCCATGCACTGGAAAAAGAGGAGGAGGACTAGGGTACAGGGTTGGATTTCAGTTTCATTGTCCCGCCATGTTTGTCAGGTCCTTGGTCTGCTATTGCAGTCTCACTTTAGAAGTGGGGGAGATGTGTTGAGTTAGCTCAGGGTCTCATTTTTTTTAAACCTTCTTTTTAATTCTGGGTGTTCTAAACCATGGAGATAGCTGATGTTCCTTTATCTTTGGCATATAATTTCTGTTTTGGAGAAATTTGAGAAGTCATGAGACCAGAGAATATCTCTAGTCCTCAATTTTGTTGTTAAAATGACTAAAAAGTTTTAAATATTCTTTCTAAAATGTGATATCCAGAAAATAACACAATGCCTAAAATGTAATCTAGGCAGAAGAATGGATTTTCCTTGAAGCTATATTTTTTTTATAGTGAGTATTGTCTTTTTGGTTGCCCAGTAATTCAAAATATATTATTTTGAGCACTGTCTTTAATAAATTATTCATTATTACAAAGACCTCATATATTCTTCCAATAATTCTGTCTTTTAAAAATCATCCCTAATTCTTGATATACTATTAAATTTCCCTCTAGTATTAAATCCTTCCTTCTTCAACCACTACTTTATTCTTTATCTCTTTCTTCAAATAAATCACTTCTTAGACGTCTCAATACAAGTGTTATTATAGTCATTTGAGTCCCTTTTCTGTACTTCTAAATGTAGTTACTATAAAATTATAATGATATATCTTCTTGCATGATTTTGCATTGTTAACACATCTTTGTGTTAGATTTGCTTAATATTAGAGTATTTAGGATAACTTAGAATTTGATCTATCCTTAAAGGGGAAATATATATGTATTTATGCATATTTGTTTGTGTATGTGTGCGTGTATACACACACACACACACATGCATATTCAAAATTAGACATGTTCCTGCTAGCAGTATCTAAGTTGCTATAAAAGTTTAGTGTGTTTATAGTAACATACCATAGATCTCAGAACATTAAGGTGAATTTTTATAAGTGATGACATAGCCACATCTAGAGACTTTATCTCACTAATACTAGAAATGAATCAACTTCATAATTTCAAAATTTAAATAAATCACAATTTCATCTTTTTTATTTATAGGCTCCTTGGTTTTGTGAGTAGCAATGTATTGTAGTTAAATACATTGATAGATTTTCTTATCAATATGACCACTTCTACCAGTTCATGTAGAACACTCATCAATATAAATATTCCTTCTACCAATTTATCTTATCAGATTTTTTGTATGTATCTTAGATTTTCATAAAAGATATATCTACACAAGAAAATCTGCTGTAAATATTTTAATATTTTTTGATTACCAGTGCAACACATAAACTGCTATTTTCCCAGCTCTAGCTTTTATATCAGCTCTACCCACCTTATTTTTGCATCATACATATTCAATGATGATATCTTTATAAATTTTACCTCTTATAAGTCATCTTTGTTAATACCTTCAACTGACTCAATCCTCCATTGGCTTTTGTGTCAGCTTCAGTTTGATTCTTCTGACATCATCATATTTCATGATACTTTATATAAGACATCATTAAAGAACTATAATGTTCCTTTTAAACCCTATCAATTATAAGTAAAAAATATAAGTAAATTAGAAATCTCATTTTCAATTATGCATTGCAAGGGAATGATACTTAACTTTCATAAGGTATTCAAATAAACAATAAAATCCTTACTACAAGTAGGTGAGAATGAGAGGTAAAGATCAGATTTAAAGCAAATTATATAAAACTTGTGATTGGTGAGAAAATTATGAGCTTCTCTGATTAAATGAAAATATGAACTCTTTCATCAGTGTTTTTAATGGTCCTAAAGCCTTTAGCAGCAATATATTTATTGCAGGGTTGCAATAATTGCAAGCACAATTATTTTCATTAAACCTCTTTTACATAAACTGTTTTATTCATACTATTACTATTCACACTGATAGAAAAGCAAAGGTGTTCCCTTTTCCTCCTAATAGGTGTATAATCATCCTCTTCTGATTAAAGAATGCCACATGATCAGTCACACGTTCATATATTTAATCACCACTATGTCTTCAAGTTTAAATAATTTATTTCACTTTTGAAATAATAAACTTATCTCATGATGAGATTTCCCTTCTACCTAACTTAACCAAGCAGTAAAATACACTATATATTTATGATTATAAAACTGTCCAGTTGTAAAATACTGACTGAAGTATAGGACATGATCCTAACACCCTGTTTATCATTTTGGGCCGTATCTGTTGAAATGGTGACTGTTAATAGAAGCTCCTTTCGGAAAGGAATTTTGGAAAGTTAGAGGGAGAAAAATAATAAATAGCTAAAAGCCAGAAAAATGTATTTTCTTGGACGATAAGTGCCAGGTCTGAATGGCCAACGTGCACATAAAAACCAACCAGTTGATATAAGGGGATAACAAAGGAGAAGCTAAGTACCAAAAATAGGCCAGAGTTACTGGAGTTATTAGTCAATGCTTTGTAACAAATAAAAGATTTATGTAAGAGACACTAGCTGAAGACTTCTAGTTCCATTAAATTTTACAGTAGATGTAAGGTTGTCTTGGATCCTAATAATTATCAGACATTTGGTTTCCATCCCTAATCAAATTACTCTCCTCTGCCACTTTTGAATTATATAAGTTTTTGTCTTTCAAGCAGCAGATTTCAAAGAATTTCCTAAACTTGAACTGATTATAAACATAAGCTGTTGTCTTTGTGTCTATTACATAGCCAACATAAAGGAGAAAATTGAAATTTTGGTGAGAATAATTTTAAGTATCAACATAAGGAAATTGATAATAACAAAACACATCACAGAATCTGTAAGTTTGAAAAGAACCAATCCAACACATTTAAACAGGAAAATCTAATATACTTATATTGGGAATGCATTTTCTCATAACCTTCTCTTTAGAGAATCATTAGCTGTCTTCAAATGTTTGTTACATTGAAATGAAATTTAATCACAGCATCCTTGATACATTGTGACAAAGATTTTACTTTAAAATCTTTCTTGATAGGGATTTAAATATCACCCAAGAGATCCCATTAGCACCTTTAGTTGTTTTTCTTAATTGAACCTAAATTTTTCTCCCCTAAATTGTGATAGCCATTGTTCCATCTTCTCCTCTTTGAGGCTAAGTAAAAAAAAAAATCTAGTTTTTTCATGTGACAGGAGTTCAAATATCTGGAAACTGCTATCATATTACCTTCCTCTAAACCCTTCACCCCCAAAATTTTTCTCTTTTTCTGATTTAAACATTTTCATTTTCATCAATCATTTCTTCTTTTTCATGGGATCTATTCCATTTTTTTTCCAGTCATTTTCAGTTGTGTCTGATACTTTGTGACCCCAGTTGGGGTTTATTTTGGCAAAGTTACTGGAGGGGTTTGACATTTCCTTCTCCAGTTCATTTTACAGATGAGGAAACTCTAGCAAATAGGATTAAGTTATTTTCCTAGACTCACAGAACTCGTAACTGTCTGAGGCCAGTTAAATCTTCCTGACTCTTATCTGGACACTATATGCACTATGCCTAGTACCTGCCATCCAATCATCTCCCCCAATAAACTAGTAACTCTCTTTTGAACATATTCCAATTTCTCTGTATCATTCCTAAAATTTGGTACCTGAAATTTAACTAATACATTAATCAATAAAGTAGAGTCCATAATTACTATTTTCCTGAATCCTTCATTTTTTTTTCTTTTCTTGATGTCTTCTGCTTTTGTATCATATTTTTGAATATGATCTTCCTTTCTTTTCTAACCAATTAGACTTCCCTTCTTCTTATACAGATTAAAAAAAAAATCAGGAAAACAATCTCTCCAAATCCCAGTCTCCCATTTTTGCAAAAAAAAAAATATGAGAAAGAGATGCTTTCATCAGTTTTTTTCACATTAAATCTTGGTTGTTATAATCATATTACATCAAATTTCATTTTTATTGTTGTCCTTTTCATTTGTATCATTATAGTCCTTGTGTATCTACATACTTAAATCTCTTTCAGTTATTTGTTCCTATGCTTCTTTGATTTTTTCTTTGTAATAGATTCTTAAGGAAGAGCAATTATCCATGGCACTCATAAATATCATTTTGTTCAGTTATTTTCCAATCAATGGACATTTTCTTGTTTATCAAGACTAATTCATACAGAATATATTTCCATGAAGTTTGTTTAATGTGAGATTTACATTTCAATCTTTGACTTCCTCAGAATGTAACTGGAAGAATCTTTGGATCAGTATATGGCCATTTCAGTCATTTTCTTGGTATTATTGAATATTTCCAATTTTTATAATCTTTCCTAATTTTCTGAGTGTGAAATGAAACCACAGAGTTATTTTAATTTATATTTTTATTATTATTTATGAATAATATATTTGAATAGATTCATTGTGTAGGTAACAGTTTGCACATCTTTTGAGAATCATTTCTTCAGTTGTTATTGAAGAACAGTTCTATGACTTTTATGTGTTAATTCCTTATATATCTAAGCTATCATATTTCACAGGAGACCTTCTTACTCAATGGTTTCCCTTCTCTAGTTTTGTTTATTCAAAATTGTTTTCAATTTCATGTAATTGTACTAATCTTTTTTGTGTTTTGTTTTCACTTCTATCTTTCACTTGGTGAAGAAATTTCCCACTCTACATGGCTATAAAAGGCACCTGATCTGATTTATTTTGAGTTTATTATAATATATAGCATAAGATGTTGGTCCACATCCAATTTACACCAACCTGCTTTCCATTTTCCCTGAGAGATTTTCCCTTTTTCAGTCTAGTGGAATTTTCCCCAAATGTGTTTATTAAATACTCAGTTGTTGAATTCTATCATTCTGAATCCTTTGTTATATGATTTTAATTACTATTTATGGTAAATCATTGTATGGAAGTGTGTGATTCCCTTTTTATTCACACTGTTTCTTCCTGTTTACCTTGATATTCTAGATGTTTTCTTCCACCAAAGTATTTTTGTTGTTATTTATGTGGTGAGAGAAATTATTATTAATAACCAATTATTTGGGGAGATTCAGATTTCCTCCTTTTTCTTTTGTCCTCAGTTCAAGACCTCAGTCTATGAAGGTTAAGCTAACCTTTTTCTCTGTCCAGACCCCACCCAGATGGGGAATCCAATGTGCTGTACTAAGGTTTGTATGGGGATAAATTGTTTGAATAGGTTGCCCAAAGATGGAGGTAACTTAAATGACACAAATGCAGGTCAGGTCCAGCCCTTCTTTGTAATATTCATTCTCTCATTAATTGTTAACCAATTGGAGTTGATTGTCATGCTCAGGAACACACTTTTCCAAAGCCTATATAAGCCTTTAGCATCCCACCATAATCGTCTATGGTCTGAGAGAGATGGCTAAATCACTATCTTTTATTAATAAACATTCAGGCATTATTAACAAAATGATTAAATTACCCAGAAATTATGTGTTTTGAACCTTTTTAAGTGCCATGGTAGTAAAATATTTCCTTGGTTGGTTGGTTCATTTACCATTAAAACCATATAGTAATTTAGATACTATTATCAATTTTATTAAAATTAACATCAGTGGAGCCTAGATATGAGCAAAGACTATCCTTCTATTTATGTGTATTTTTTTATTTCTTTAAAAGTATATTACAAGTGAATTTATTTAATTCATTTTTTATAAATTTTTAAAATTTATTTTGATTCATCAACAATTACTTACATAAGCTTTGGAATTTTAAATTTTTCTCCCCCTCCTTCCCCAAGACGGCATGCCATCTGAAATAGGTTATACATATACATTCCTATTAAACATATTTTCATATTAGTGATGTTGTAAGGAAGAATTAGAACCAATAGGAGGAACCACCAGAAAGACGAAACAAAACAAAACAGAAGAAAAAAAATACCAAATAGTATGCTTTGATCTGCATTCATACTCCATAGTTCTTTCTTTGGATATGGATAGCATTTTCCATTTTGAGTCTTTGGGAATTGTCTTAGATCTTTGTATTTCTAAGAAGGGCTAAGTCTGTCAACAGTAGTCATCACTCAATGTGGCTGTTACTGTGTACAATGATCTGCTGGTTCTGTTTGTTTCACTCAGCATCAGTCCATACAAGTCTTTCCAGGTTTTTTTGAAGAATTTATTTAATTCTTGAGAGTGCCTGTGGGATTAACTATGGGATATTCTTCTCCATGTATAAGCTTAGTCATTGTAATTACACAATATTCAGAACTTTTGTTTCTTCTTTTGATATATATTTGTTTTTTTTTTAATCAATAAGCATTTACTTAATCCCTTGCAGTGTGCCAAACATTGTAGTAAGATTTGAAGATACAAAGAAGAGCAAAAACTAAACCAGACCTGGACTACTTGGCAGTAGGGAGGAGCCAAAATTAAAATAGGCTAAACTTCTTTGGGCCACAGATAGATTAGACTAGAGACAGACTGATGATGGTTGGTTGTCATGGGTCATGTGACAAACAGGAGTGTGTGTGGTGGCAAACCTATATGTTTTATGGGCTGCCCAAAATCCTTTGGCAGCTCACAAGCAACCTTTGGGTCATAGGTTGTGCAGGCCTGAATTAAACCTAACTTAGTGAAACTAAACTAAACTAAAGTAATTCCTGCCCTCCAGGGGTTTACAATCCAATGAATGAGACTACATACAAACAATTATGTACAAAGAAGATCATGTTCTTGTTTGGTAACTTTAGTCATGTCCAACTCTTCATGACCCCATTTGGGGTTTTCTTGGCAAAGATCCTGAAGTGGTTTGCCATTTTTTAATCCAGTTCATCCTACAGAGGAAGAACTCAGGCAGTCAGGGTCACACAGCTAGTAAGTGTCTGAGGCCAGATTTGAGCTCAGGAAGATGACTCTTCCTGACTCTAGGGTTGATATGCTAAGAATCCACTCTGCCACCTAGTTGCTCAAAAAAGATATATACAGGATAAATTCAAGGCAATCATTGAGGGGAGGTATTGAAAAATATTTAAGGGAATAAATTTTAAAAATTAAAAAAAATGTAAAACCGAAGACCAGATAACTGCAACCTAAAATTTCATCTCAATAAGTTTGGTTTCAGATACACAAACATTGTGTTAAAGATTATTTCTATGTTTCCCTGGGAAATGGAAAATTCATTACATTGACCACACTCATTGGGAGATCATTTAGCACTGAATATTAGGAATGGACAGGATAATTTGATCACCTCTTTATTCTTTGAAAATAAACTTCTTGAACTAAGAACAGCAGTGACAAGTTAAAAAGTAACCAGGATGGTGAAAGTCTTTGCATTCATGCCATATAAAAACTTATTGAAGGAATCTACTTTTCCTACAAAAAAACTAAAACATAAGAAAGAAAATAAAACATAGGGAAGATAAGATTGTTGTTTTTAGATATATCAGAAGGCCCTCATGTGTATTAGAAATTAACTTTTAGGTTCCAGAAGGCAAAATTAAACCATCAGGAGGAAGCTGGAATTGGTCAAATTAGACTGTTTTCTAAGGAATAAGATCTAACAATCAGAGTTATCCCAAAGTAGAATGGTGTATTTTGGGGGGTGTGTGTGTGTGTGTGTGTGTGTGTGTGTGTGTGTGTGTTCTTTCTGATTATAAAACTTGAAGCTAAATATGGATGATTATTTTTGTAGCTATGGTAGGATGTCTCATACTGATTCAAATAGATGGCTTCTGAGCTTCCTTCTAGAATGAAAATTCCATGATTCTTTGAATTTACTTATCTATATTATCTTTCCCACTCTGAAAGTTTTACCTACTCTACCCTAAAATTATCTGCAACAAGAATCACAGGAA
>NW_020954585.1:14977762-14996012 GCF_900497805.2 Vombatus ursinus
ACCCAGTAGTGATATTGTTGAGTTAAAGTGTATGTTAAAGGTTCTTTAGAACATTTGGACTAGTTAACAACTCCATCAACAATGAACTAGTGTCCCAATCTTTCTACATCCCCTTTAGCATTAGCGATTTTCCTTTTCTGCAGTTAACCAATCTAATAAGTGTTGAGTAGTACCTTCATATTGTTTTTATTTGCATTTCTTTAATCAATGGTGATTTAGATTTTTTTCAAGCAATTATGTATAGCTTTGATATTGTCTTCTGAAATGTGCCCACTAATATCCTTTGACCTTTTGTTATTTGAGGAATGACTCTGATTGTCATACATTTGACTCACTTCCATATATACATTTATTAGAGAAATGAAGCTTTCATCATAGAAAGTTGTTATAAAATTGTTTGATGTTACTTCTTTGTATTTGGTACCTTTTGGCAAAATGTAATTTCCCTGTTTATCTCTTTTAATTGAGTTTTTTTCCTTTTTCTTTGAGATGATGGTTACCATCTGTCTCTTTTTTACCTCAGCTGAAGCATAATACATTCTATTCAACTCCATTATTTTAAGTCTGTGTTTGTCTTTCCATTTCAGATGTGTTTCTTGTAAAAGCAAAACAAAACAAAAAAACTAAAACAAAAGAAAACAGCAACAACAACAGCAACATGTTGTTGGATTCTGGTTTCTAATCCATTATACTATCTACTTCTGGTTTGTGGGTAAGTTCATCCCATCCATATTTATTCACAATTGATTACTATGTATTTCTTTTCATACTATTTTCTTCTATTTATCATTGTTTCTTTCTTTTTTTCCTGTCTCTCATGAAAATTCTATATTGCTTCTGACCACTGCATCTCTTAAACTAGTCTCCTTTTTTCTCTTATCCACCTCCTTTGCACATAGTTCCCTACTGGCTAAGATAGATTTCTATACCCAATTAATTAAATGTGCATATATTCTTCCTTCTTTGAACCAATTCCACTGAGACTGAGATTCAAGCATTGCTCACCATTGTCCCATTCCCCTTCCAACTCTAAAAAACTCTTTCCTGCACACCTCTTTTGTGTGAGGTAAATCTTCCCCATTCTTCCTCTTGCTTCCCCTTTCTCCCAGGAGATCCCTCTTTCTCATCCCTTCATATTTTTGAAATCATTATAAAAGAATTAACTCACACCAATGACCTCTAAGTAGACTCCTTCTAACTGTCCTACTAATGATAAACTTCTTAAGAGTTACATGTTTTATTTTCCCATATAGGAATGTAAACAGTTAAACTTTATTAAGTACCTTAAGATTTCCCTTCAATTTTTACTTTTTATGCTTCTCTTCAATCTTGTGTTTGAATGTCAAATTTTCTATTCATCTGTGGAATTTTCTTTTCTTTTCTTAATAATATTTTATTTTTTCCAATTACATGTATAGATGGTTTTCAACATTGACTTTTTAAGATTTTGAATTCCAATTCTTTCTGCCTCCCTCAGTTCCCTCCTCCTTCTGCAAGATAGCAAGCAATCTAATATAGATTACACATGTACAATTATGTTAAATATTTTTACATTAAGCATATTGTAAAAGAAGAATCAGAATGAAAGGGAAAAAAACAATGAGAAAGAAAAAAACAAAAAACAATGTGAAAATAGTATGCTTCAATCTGCATTCAGATGCCATAGTTCTTTCTCTGGATGAGGCTATCTTTCTCCATCACAAAGTCTTTTGGAATTGTCTTGAATCATTGTATTGTTAAGAAGAATTTAATCTATTGTACTTGATCATCATACAATGTTGCTGTTACTGTGTACAATGTCCTTATGCTTCTACTCAGCATCAGTTTATGTAAATCTTTCCAAGTTTTGTGTTTTTTTTTTTGCTGACAGTCATTTGTTCATTTCATATAACACAATAATATTCCATTACATTTCTATTCAGCCATTCCTCAATTAATGGACTTCCCTTCAGTTTCCAATTCTTGGCCACCACAGAAAGATCTGCTGTAAATATTTTTGTACATGTGGGTCCTTTTCCCATTTTTATGATCTTTCTGTGATATAGACCTAGAAGTGGTATTGCTGGGTCAAAGGGTATGCACAGTTTTATAGACCTTTGGGCATAGTTCCAAATTGCTCTCCAGAATGGTTGGATCAGTTCACAACTCCACTAACAAGATATTACTGTTCCAGTTTTCCCACTTCCAGCATTTATCATTTTCCTATTTTTTCATATTAACCAATCTGATAGATGTGAGGTGGTACCTCAGAGTTGGTTTATTTGCATTTCTCTAATCAATAAGAATTTAGTATGTCTTATATGACTATAGATAGTTTTGATTTCTTCTTTTGAAAACTGCCTGTTCATATTCTTTGACCATTTATCAATTGGGGGATGGCCTGTATTCTTATGAATGTGGTTTAGTTCCCTATATATTTTGGAAATGAAATTACTAGAAATTATCAGAAACCCTGGCTGTAAAAAAAAAATGCTTCCCAGCTTTCTGCTTTCCTTCTAATCTTGGTTGCATTGGTTTTATTTGTTAAAAAATAATTTTTTAATTTAATGTAATCAGAATTATACATCTTACATTTCATAATGTTCTCTATCTCTTTTTTGGTAATAAATTCTTCCCTTCTCCATAGATCTGACACTAAACTATTCTTTTCAGCTCTGATATTTTTATGAGGAATGCTTGAAAGTCCTCTCTTTCATTAAATATCCTTTTTTTCCTAGAAAAATTATACTCAATTTTGTTGGGTAGGTTATTCCTAGCTTTAATCCTAGCTCCTTTGCCTTCCAGAGCATCATATTCTGAACCTTCTACTCCTTTAAGATGATAGCTGCTAAATTTTTTGTAATCCTGACTGTGGCTCCATGATATTTGAATTCTTTATTTCTGATTGCAATATTTTCTCCTTTACTGAGAGCTCTGGAATTTGGCTATAACTAACCTGAGAGTTCTCATTTTTCCATCTTTTTCAGGAGGTTTTTGGTGTATTCTTTCCATTTCTATCTTATCTGCTTGTGTGAAGATATTAGTGTAGTTTTCATTTATAATTTCTTAATATATGATGCCTTGGCTCTTTTTTTATCGTGGGTCTCAGGTAGTCCAACAATTCTTACATTATTTCTCATCATTCTATTTTCCAGGTCAGTTGTTTTTCCATTGTGATATTTCACATTTTCTCCTTTTTTTCTTTCGACTTCATTTTTATTATTTCTTGACACTTATTTGCTTCTACTTGCCCAATTATAATTTTTAAGGTTTTATTTTCTTTAGTGAGCTTTTCTACCTCTTTTTCCATTTGGCCAAATACATTTTTTAATGTATTATTTTCAGCATTTTTGTGTCCCGTGTACTAAGTTGTTGATTCTTTTTTCATGATTTTCTCGCATCAATCTCATTTATTTTCCCAATTTTTCCTTAGCCATGTTTATCTCTTTTTAAAAAATTTCCAAAAATCTGTATGTGCTTGTGTCTGATTTGCTTATTTTTTTTCCCTTTGAGGCTTTGCTTGTAGTTATTTTCAAGTTGTTTTCTTCTTCTGAGTTTACATGTTGGTCTTCCCTGACACTGTAGTAGCTTTTTATACTCAAGTTGTTGTTGTTGTTGTTTGTTGTTGTTTGCTTATTAATACAGACTATTTCTTGACTTGGGCCTTTATTTTTTTAAAAATTTTTTTCTTTTCTTCTTTTTTTAATTTTTAGTTTTCAACATTTACTTCCACAAGATTTTGAGTTCCAAATTTTCACCTCATCTTGCCCCTCCCCACACCCCAAGATGGCATGCATTCTGAATACCCTTTCCCTTAGTCTGCTTTCCCTGCTATCTCTCCCCCCTCTTCCCCTTCTATTTTCCCGTAGGGAAGGATAGATTTCTGTACCCCATTTCCTGTATTTCTTATTTCCCAGTTGCATGTAAAAACATTTTTTTAAACATGTGTTTTTAAAACTTTGGGTTCCAAATTTTCTCCCTTCCTCCCTCCCCACCCACCCTCATTGAAAAGGCAATCTATACATGTGCAGTTATGCAAAACACTTCCATAGTAGACATGTGGTGAAAAACTAACTCTATTTCCCTTAAATCTATCCCACCCCATTTATTCTATTCTTTTTTTTGACCCCGTCCCTCCTCAGAAGTATTTGCTTCTGATTACCCCCTTTCCCAATCTGGGACCTTTATATTAAAGTGGGTTCTGCTCACCTGTTGGCTGGGAAGGTACTGTCCCAGTCTTCAGGATTTTTCAGGCTACTGCTACCATTTCAGAGCAGAAGAGTTCCTCCTCCCTTGGAGCCCCAAGTGATAGGGCTCCTCTCAGCACTTGAACCAAGAGCAGGTCCCCTGCTACCTTGCAACCTCAAGTGCTTCTTTCTGCCTTGAAACTGCAACCCAGAACTAGATATACACAATAAACTTGCCGAACAGCACCTGGTTCTGTGTCCACTGTCAGCTCATGGTTCCTAGTAATCTCTTTCTGACTACTTGTGTGACTCCTTCCCATCTCTGGGTTCAGAGTTCTGGAAGCAGCTGTGGAAGCTGGCATAGCCATTCCCAAGGTCCATAGCTCATGGTGCAGCTACAGTTCTCAAAGTTGTTTCTCTCTAATCCCACTCACTATCACAGACCTCTCCTACTGACCTCCTTTGTTGTCTTAGGCTAGAAAAAAATGTCTCACTGTCATCATTGTTGGCTTTGCCACTTCAGAAATTGATTTAGGCATTACTTTAAAGTTGTTTAGAGTATAATGTTGTAAGGGTTTGACTAGGTAGATGTCTCTAATCTGCCATCTTGGCTCTGCCTCTTCATTTATTTTGTTATAACAGTTGTGTTGTTATATTCAATAAATAATTATTTGACTGATTGAACTAATGATTCATTTCATTATTTTTAAAGGCTCCAATAGAATAGGTTAAAAAATAGTTAGGGTAGAAATAACAAGATAACAGGCTACAACCAAGAATTATGATACACATTGATTGACTCCATTCTATATGAACACATACAACATATTTCAGTTATTCATATAATAAATATGTATATACATATTTATTGTAATTACATATATGTATGTATGTATACATACATATTAAACATATGTATGTACATACACATGTGATATGTATATACATGCATATTAAACATGTATAGTATATGTATATACATATATTATATAATATATAACTATATATATGTTATTCAGTTATTCAATAATTCATTTCAGTCACCTCAGTGAAAGAAGTCAGTTTAGTAAGGGACATTCAAACATATTACTTACATATTACATTACATAATTACTTACATATTACATTAGTTTTCTAAAAATTCAAGTCAACATCATCTTCATCATAACTTTGCAACTGGTTTTGTTAGTATTGTATTAGAAGCAATTTAATTTTAGAAATTAGTAAAGACAGCTAAGCATTAGTACAGCCTAGATGATAAGCACTATTAAGATAAGTTTAAAAGTCAGATGTGCCCTATAGAGGGATGACAAGATTAACTACATAATCTGGTTCAGTTAAATTCCAATTATCTATCTGGTAGTGGTGAATCTTATCAGATAGCAAAGTTTTCCTTTGAAAAGAGATGACTGAGTGACTGATGGACAGTTTTTAAACATCTCTTAGGATTTGCTTCCAAGTCATCCAATGATTAGAAGTTTTCTTTCAAATGTATTGAATCCATTAACCATTTATGGTGCAATTCTTTATTTTAACTTTTGCAATCACAAGGAAGGTCTTGGGCAACTATGACAAGTGGGTTTAATGGCAAGAGACATTTGTAAAATCTTGAAATTTTTATCTATAATACTTAAAATAGCTGCTCAGTAGTCTGAAGCTGTATCCATTGATCTGAGCAGAAGAAACCAGTCAGGTGAATAATAACTTCATCTGCTGCAAGGTTTCCCTAACATCTTCATTTATTGCATGAATGCATTTTTCTATTAAATTCCCCTATCTTTTCCTCTCACAAAGCACTGGATACTACACAACCTTTTAAGTTATCATTTCTAAGGCTAACTATAGTTAATTCTTATCAGGAATGGTAGTTTTCCTATACAGGTTATCTCTAAGAAAGATGATAATGCCATATCTCATATATTGCCATAGTACAATGCAGATATAAATTGCAAATATATTTGCTCCTCAGTTTCAATGCTTCTTCCCAGCAGGTAGAGAAATAATATGCCATTATCATCAGAGGATCAGAGTGTCTTCTAGTGTATGAACTTACACAAATACCATTTTCTGTTTCCCAAATTGGCTCCATTTCTTTCCAAGCAATATCATTTTTGTGAGTTGTTTTCTTCATTTATTTCTCTTCTGGCATCCACAACTTTCAAATGGTATTACTTATCTTGTAAAAGGGGGAAAAAGTATCCATTTTTTTGCTCTGAAATTGCTAATAAAAAAATCATAAAATTTTGGTCATTAGCATGGTCTTTGAGTTTTGAATCATTAGTCCGTGGATATTGTGATCAATAAGAAAGAATCTGTAGATATAATTTTTAAATGACCTGTTCAGAACCACTGTGGTTTTCTCTGAATTGGTGACAAATGAGTATTTCTATGATTTCGTAAAAAGCTTTAAGTAATCCTTCTCCTTCCTTCTTCCTGTATATTTGGTTATTTTTTTTTCATCTCTAGTTGTTTCTTTAAAATCATGATTTTGTTAGTGTACATATTATTTCTACCAAAACTGGTTACAAAACCTTCCTGAATGCCTTAATAGATGGTCTTGAGGAGTTATTAACACCCCAAATATTCATTACCTAGTGGTTTTTTTGTTTGTTTTTTTGCTAATTTTGTTGATGAAACCTCCCCAAATTTAGCTTGGTTGATCCTCAAATGGCTTATTGCAACAACCATACCTAGACACATACGTGAAGCCTTTTCATTTTGGTAGGACCTGAAAAACAAACAAACAAACAAAAACAAACAAACAAACAAACAAAAAACAAAAACATGTGCTCCTCAAGGTCAAGGGTCACATCCATTCCAGAATGAGTTGGACTTTAAAGGAGTTTGTAATGTCTTCATCAATCTAAAATATGCTGATATCAAAGCCAAAACACTGTGATAATCTCTTCTTTTACTAAATTTAAGAATTAAACTGTGTTTTATTTGCTAGATTTATCTTCCTTTTACTCAGCATCATCAAAGATATATCTGTATGATAAAAAAACTTCATTTTCCATATGCAAGAAGCTAGGAAGTATCCTTTCATTGATTGAGAAATAGAAATTCTCATACCAGCATTAGTGAATAAACTTAAAATAAGACTGTAATTTGGGAGCTCAGGGAGGGTAGAGCATTTAATCTTAATACTGAACTCTCAATTCCTAAAATCCCTTCCTCTGCTCTCTCTCTCTCTCTCTCTCTCTTTTTCTCTCTCTCTCTCTCTCTCAATCTATCATCATCACCACTATAAGATTCGTTTTCCTAAAGCATCCATTTTGATGGGCTCTTCTTTATGGATAGAGACTCACTGTCATTTTACAGGGCAAAATGAAACTTTCTCAGCTATGTTTCTGTTTCTCTGGACTTTGTGAAGTTCAGATGGCTTCACACCCTGGAACTTTCCTCCAGCACATTGGCTCCTTCTCCCATTGGTGAGTCCTTTCTAGGCACCTCAATTTCAGTGATTAGCCCAGGACAGTCATGCTTCATTCCCTTTCTTGCTGTGCTTCAAAATCTCCAGACTTTGCCGCTATGCATCTGTGTGGGTATCTTTTCTCCTCAACCCATTCCCATTACTTCATTTTTATATATTGTCTTCCCCCATTAGGATGTAATCTCTTTGTGGATAGAAATTGTCATTATTTTTGCTTTTATTCTGTATCCTCAACATTCGATCTTCTTCCTAGGTGTGCTAATTTCACCTTTGCAATAAATCTCATGTAAGCCACCTGCTCTTTTCTGATACTGTCACTGCTCTGGTGCAGGCCTTTATCAACTAACTCCTGGACTATTGAAATAGCCTACAGTTTGGACTTCTTGCCACCAGTCTTGCTCTACTCCAGTCCAATCTCTCTTTTGCCACCAATGTGATTTTCCTAAAATACCAGTTCAACCATATCACCCTTATATTCAATAATTTCCAGTGACTCACTGTCACTTTCAGAATCAATGCAAAATCCTCTTTTTGGTGTTTTTTTTTATAATCTAGTTCTAGTCTTCTTACTCCTTATACCACTTACTACATGCATACTTTCTGATCCAGTGACCTTAGCCTTCTTGCTGCTCCACAAACAAAGTTTTCCATCTTTCAGCTCTGGGAATTTTTTTCTGGCTCTCCCTCATGCCTGGAACACTCTCTCATCCTCTTCACCTCTTGACCTCACTGATTTCTTTCAAGTGCCAGCTAAAATTTCAGCTTCTATGGGAAAGCTTTATTAATACATCTTAATTCTAGTACCTTTCCTCAGTTAATTATTTCTTGTTTATCCTGTATATAGCTTGTTTGTAAAAAATTTGATTATTCGCTCACTGGCTCCTGCACCCTATTTAGATTGTGAGCTCCATAAAGTTAGAGATTACTTTTTGCCTTCTTTTGTATCCCCAGTGCTTACTATAGTAAGTATACAGTAGGTGCTTAATAAGTATTTATTAACTGACTACCTAGGACTTAGTAAAATGTCATAGTAAATGCCTAATAATTGCATGTTGCTTGCTTATTTCTTAATTCCAACATCTTTATGCTAAAATTTAAAGCCAACCACAGTCTAGACCTAACAAACCTATCAATTTTTTTTTCAATTTCTAGGATTTAAGTAGCTTAGTTGGCCAAGAGACATTAAAGAAAAAAAATTGAGAAAGATAGAAATAGTTCTGGTAGATTTTGCAGGTAAGGTAGGTAAGAAAATGACTATCATTGTAGAGCCTAACTAAGTCATAAAGGAGTATGTAGGATTATAAGTATTGGTAAGGATCAGGTTGAAGGAAGTCAACTAAAGGGTTAGGGGGAGTGGTTCAAATATTATACATCTAGACAGATAGGCAGGAACCAAAGTTTGATAAGTCAGAATATCAACAGTCCTCAGAATTCCTAGCTACAGGAATAGGGAACAAGGCATCCTAACATCCTTACATGCAAACATCCTCTGCCCAACAAGGCAGAGAAAGAAAACTATAGCTAATTCCTTTACATAAAAACTTCAGCAAGAAGAACAGCAATGTTGAAGACTCTGTTTATATCTACCTTGTTTTTCTTGTTATTCATCCTTTGTTTTCAAAGAGGACCAATGACATAATGGGGTTATGCCTTGACTAACACATGAATTGGATTTAAGTGAGGCCAAGTTGCACAAAGTCATCAGCCTCTCTCTGTCTTCCAGAGTCATTGAAATCCAATGGCAAGAAAAAAGTCAATATGACTGGTGATGGTCCTGGATGAAGAAGACCTTGGCATCTTCAATGTCTGAACAAGCTCTAAATGACTTCATAGCCATTGGAGGGAAAACTGTTCACATCCACCCATTCTCCAAAGGAAATCTTCATATGCTCTCTCTTACTTGTTTGCAAATCCATCTTCTTAAACACAATCTCTACTCTTTATTTGTGCAGATATTCATGACATGACATTCATTCATTAAACAATATTTACTAAATACCTAAGTATATAGAAAAAATTTGTTCAAGTATCAAATGTGTTAAACCCATCTCTTCCTTCATTCTTTCCTTCCCTCTTTTCTTTCTTCCTTCCCTCCTCCCCTCTTTTTTTCTTTCTTTCTTTCCTTCCTTCCTTCTTTGTTTGTTTGTTTGTTTCTTTCTTTCTTTCTCTCTTTCTCTTTCTTTCTGGTAGGAAAACCACTGCATAGGAATATGTAATTGTCCTTAACTGTGAGATCAAATATTTCGATACTCAAAGAATAGTTGACTCTACACAAGAGTATGTAGGGAACACTCATTCTCAGAATCTTTACCTCAATGTCAAACTTGTCTTAATTCTGGGGCCCCTTGTTCATTACTCACACTATTTGTATAGATTATGACATCTACTGTTTAGGTGCTCTAGGATGCTTTACCTAGATCCTTGACCCTTTGTTCTCTAATCTTTTACCAATGGATAAAACTTGATAACTGCTCATATTCTAATCTTTTGGAATTTGAACCCTATCTGCCTATAAAGTATAATATCTGTCATCTCTTTCCACACTCAACCAAGCTGACTTCTTTAGTCTTCAGCCCCCCCCCACATACCTACAAATCTACCTACTCTTGTCTGTCTTAACTGATCTCCATATAGGTAATAAATTGCCCTTATATACCTGCTGAACCTACCAGACACATTTCCTTCTAACCAAATTTTTGGTTCCACCATCTCTTTCCTGTCTCACAGTAAAGAATACTAAGCATGTGTTGGTGGGGGCAGGGGGAGGAAAAATTAGTTTAAGAATGGAAGCCCAGGTAGTCAAACAGATAAACACCAACAGCTGGACCTCCAAGTGCCTCAGTGAGAGTGGGGGAACCCATGGAAACCAGCTCAGAAAACCACCAGGTGCCTTGGCATTCTACAGCAAAGGAGTCTCACAGTGCTTCAGCAGAACTAAGGGAAACAGCACTGCAAAGGGCTCCAGGCAGATAAACACCCTGCAGCACCCATCTAAAAGGAGCTGAATAAAGCTAAAGGAAAGGAAAAGCAGGCAACCTAGAATTGCCTGTAAGTCCCAGTCTTGCTGATTCTAGCCCAACACCAGGTAAGCTGCCAAAACCCTACAGCCTACAATTGCAAACATTGGAGGCCCCAGCACACAAAGGCCCCAGCACACAATGCTAGTGACCAAGACCTAGGCTTCCAACACAAGAAGCTTGGGTTAGTGCCTTCTGCTCCCCAGCAAGAGAGCTTAATCTCTTTAAATGCCAGGGAATAAAGAAACACCATGAATAAAAAGAAACATACAATAGATTCATATTATGAGAAGAGTGAAGATCAAGACAGAAATTCTGAAGAGGACAACATTGTCAACAAATCCACATCTGCAACATCAAAAGGGAATATGAACTGGTCTGAAGCCCAAAAAGCCTTTTTAGAAGAACTCAAGAAGGATTTTAAAAGTGAAATGAGAGAAGTAGAGGAGTTCTTAAAAAGTACAATTGGCCAAGTGGAAAAAAAGTACACTGAAGAAAACAAATCTCTTAAAAATACAATTGACCAATTGCAGAAGAAAGTACAAAATCTAACAGAAGAAAACAGTATGTTAAAAATTAGAATCAGACAAATGGAAACTAATGACTCTATGAGAAAGCAAGAATCAGCCAAACAGAAACAAAAAAATGAAAAAAAAGATGAAAACATAAAATACCTCATGGGTAAAACAACTGACCTGGAAAATCGATCCAAGAGAGATAATTTAAAGATTATTGTGCTACCTGAAAGTCATGATGAAAAAAAGAGCCTGGACAGTATCTTTCAGGCAATCAAAAAGGATAACTGCCCTGAAGTCCTAGAACCAGAAGGTAAAATAACCATAGAAAGAATCCCCTGCTCCCTGTTGAAAACTCCAAAGAATATAATAGCCAAATTCCAAAATTACCATATTAAAGAGAAAATATGGCAATCAGCCAGAAAGAAACAATTTAAATATCATGGAACCACAGTCAGGATTACACAGGTCCTTGAAGCTTCTACATTAAAAGACCGCAGGGCGTGGAATATGATATTCCATGAAACAAAGGAGCTTGGATTGCAGCAAGGATCAACTACTCAGTGAAAATGAACATGATTTTTCAGGGGAGGAGATGGATATTCAATGAAATAGGGGACTTCCAAACCTTCCTGATAAAAAGACCAGAGCTCAGCAAAAAAATTTGATCTTCAAGTACAAGATTCAAGAGAGACATAAAAAGTTAAATGGGACAGAAATATATAATATGTTGTTAATAAAAGCAAACTGTTTACATCCCTACAAAGGAAGATGACACTTGCAACTCTTCAGAACTGTATTGTTATTACACCATATTAAAGGAGTATACATAAAGGGAGTGGATATAAGTTGACTTTGATGTAATGATGAAGAAAAATCTAATCAAGTGGGTTAAATGGATCCAAGTAAGTGGATTAGTCTGATCTAAGAAAATGTACTGAGAAAGGAGGAGGCAGACAAGGGTAAATTACATTACAGGAAAAGACACAAAAACCTATTAGAACAGAGGGAAAGAAGGGAGGGGGATAAGCATTGTTTGAACCTTACTCTTATCAGATTTGGCTTAAGAAGGGAATAACATAATCAGTTAGGTATAGAAATCTAACTTGCACTATAGGCAGTAGGAGAGAAAAGGGGAAAGAAAAGGGAAGAGAGGGAAGAAGCAGTAAGGGTGAAGGGGAAGAAGAGGGAAAGGGATAACAGAAGGGAGGTGGGACTGAAGGGGGAAGTGGTCAAAAGCAAAACACTAGTGAAGGGGGAAAAGAGAAAGAAAAGCATAAACAGGAGGAAAAAAGGATGTAAAAAAAGACACAGATAGTAATCATAACTATGAATGTGAATGGGATGAACTCTCCCATAAAATGGAAGCATATACCGGAATGGATTAAAAACCATAATTCTACAATATGTTGTTTACAGGAAACACATTTGATGAAGAGTGACACATACCAGGTAAAGGTAAAAGACTGGAGCAGAATACATTATGCTTCGGCTGAAGTAAAAAAAAAAAAAAGCAGGGGTAGCAATCCTGATCTTAGACAAAGCCAAAGCAAAAATAGATCTTATCAAAAGAGATAAGGAAGGAAACTACATCCTACTAAAAGGCACCATAGACAATGAAGTAATACCATTACTAAACACATATGCACCAAATGGTATAAAATCTAAATTCTTAGAGGAGAAGTTCAGGGAATTACAGGAAGAAATAGATAGCAAAACTATACTAGTGGGGGACCTCAATCTCCCCCTCTCTGAACTAGATAAATCTCACCACAATATAAACAAGAAAGAAATTAAGGAGGTGAATAGAACATTAGAAAAGTTAGGTATGATAGACCTCTAGAGAAAACTAAATGGGGATAGAAAGGAATATACTTTTTCTCAGTGGTACATGGCACATACACAGAAATTGACCATGTAATAGGGCATAAAAACCCCACAATCCATTGCAGAAAGGCAGAAATATTAAATGAATCCTTTTGAATTCATGATGCAATAAAAATGATATGTAATAAAGGGCCATGGAAAGATAGACTAAAAAATAATTGGAAACTAAATAATCTAATCCTAAAAAATGATTGGGTCAAACAGCAAATCATAAAAACAATAAATAATTTCATTCAAGAGAATGACAATAATGAGACAATGTACCAAAACTTATGAGATGCAGCAAAAGCAGTTCTTAGGGGAAGTTTTATATCTCTAAATGCTTACATAAATAAAATGGAAAAAGAGGAAATCAATGAATTGGACATACAACTGAAAAAATTAGAAAAAGAACAAATTAAAAATCCTTAATTAAACACCAAATTAAAAATATTGAAAACCAAAGGAAAAATTAATAAAACTGAAATTAAGAAAACTATTGAACAATAAATAAAACTAAGAGCTGGTTTTATGAAAAAAAATAAAATAGATAAAACTTTGGTTAATTTAATTAAAAAGAAAGAAGAAAACCAAATTACTAGTATCAAGAATGAAAAGGGTGAAGCTACCGCCAAGGAAGAGGAAATTAAAACAACAATTAGGAATGATTTTACACAACTATATGCCAACAAATTTGACAATCTTAGTGAAATGGATACATATTTACAAAAATATAAATTTCCCAGATTAACAAAAGAGGAAGTAAAATAGTTAAATCTCAGAAAAATAAATTGAACAAGCCATTGATGTACTACCTAGGAAAAAATCTCCAGGGCCAGATGGATTTACATGTGAATTCTATCAAAAATTTAAAGAACAATTAATTCCAATACTATATAGAGTATTTGGGAAAATAGGTGAAGAAGGAGTCTTACCAAATACTTTTTATGATACAAATATGGTGCTGATACCTAAACCAGGAAGAGTCAGAACAGAGAAAGAAAATATAAACCAATTTCTCTAATGAATTTAGATGCAAAAATTTTAAACAAAATATCAGCAAGTAGATTACAGCAACTTATCATAAGAACAATACACTATGACCAGGTAGGATTTATACCAGGAATGCAGGGCTGGTTCAATATAAGGAAAACTATCAGCATAATCTATCATATCAACACCAAAACTAACAGAAACCACATGATCATCTCAATAGATGTAGAAAAATCTTTTGACAAAATACAACACCCATTCCTATTAAAAACTCTAGAGAGCAAAGGTATAATTGGAGTCTTCCTTAAAATAATAAATAGCATTTATCTAAAACTTTCAGCAAGCATAATATGTAATGGGGACAAGCTAGTAGCATTTCCAATAAGATTGAGGGTGAAACAAGGATGTCCGTTATCACCACTGTTATTCAATATCGTACTGGAAACATTAGCTGTAGCAATAAGAGAAGAAAAAGAAATTGAAGGTATTAGAATAAGCAGAGAAGAAACAAAGCTATCACTGTTTGCAGATGACATGATGATGTACTTAGAGAATCAAATAAAAATACTTGAAATAATAAACAACTTTAGTAAAGTTGCAGGCTACAAAATAAACCCACATAAATCATTGGCATTTCTATATATTGCCAACAAAGCCCAACAGCAAGAGAGAGAAAGAGAAATTCCACTTAAACTTACTGCAGACATTATAAAATATTTGGGAGTCTACCTCCCAAAACAAATCCAGGAACTCTATGAACACAATTACAAAATACTTTTCACACAAATAAAGTCAGATCTAAATAGGGATAAGAACCCACTCTTTGAAAAAAAACTTCCGGGTAAACTGGAAAAGAATATGGTAGAAACTAGGCATAGACCAAAATCTCATACTATATACCAAAATAAAGTCAAAATTGGCTCATGATTTAGACATAAAGACTGATACTATAAGCACACTGGAAGAGCAAGGAATAGTTTACCCATCAGATCTATGGAGAACAGAAGAATTCATGACCAAACAGGAGATAGAGAACATTATGAAAAGCAAAATGGATAATTTTGATTACATTAAATTGAAAAGCTTTTTCCACAAACAAAGCCAATGCAACTAAGATTGTAAGGAAGGTGGAAAATTGGGAAAGGATTTTTACAACCAGTATCTCTGATAAGGGCCTCATTTCTAAAATATATAGAGAATGAAGTCACATTTATAAGAATACAAGACATTCCCCAATTGATAAATGGTCAAATTATATGAACAGATAGTTCTCAGATGAAGAAAATACTGAAGAAAATACCATTAAAAAAAAACAGTATTGGACAAAATGTAATAGAGGCACAAAAACCAACCAAAAAGAATTCCTTAAAAAACAAAATAGAACAAACAGAAAAAGAAGTACAAAAATTTACTGAATAAAATAACTTCTTAAAAATTTTAATTGGCCAAATGAAATAGGAGGTACAAATACTCACTAATAATAATGATAATAATAATTCCTTAAAAATTATAATTGGGAAAATGTGAACTAATGACTTCATGAGACATCAAGAAACAATAAGATGAAGTCAAAATAATGAAAAAAAGAAGAAAATGTGAAACTGAGTCTCATGTTAAAAGTAACTGACCTGGAAAAAAAACAGATTAAGGAAAGATAGTTTAAGAATTATTGGCCTACCTGAATGCTATGATCAAAGGAAGAGCCTAAATATCATATTTCAAAAAACCATCCAAGAAAACCGTCCTGATATCTTAGATTCAGAGGGTAAAATGGAAATAATCCACTGATCATCTCCAGAAAGAGATCCCAAAATGAAAATTCTCAGGAATATTATAGCCAAATTCCAGAACTCCCAGGTCAAAGAGAAAATACTTCAAATAGACAGAAAGAAACAATTTAAATATTGTGGAGCCATGGTCAGGATAATATAAGGTTTAAATTCTTCAACATCAAAAGTGTAAATGCCTTGGAATATGATATACCAGAAAGTAAAGGAACTAGGATTACAACCAAAAATCATCCACCCACCTAAGTTGAGTGTAATCCTTCAAAAGAAGAAAAATGGATATTTAATGAAATGAAGGTTTTTCAAGTATCCCTGAGGAAAAGATCAAAGAAATTTTGACATTCAAAGACATTAAAGAGAAGTATAAAAAGGTAAATATGAAAGAGTAATAATAAGGGACTCAATGAAGTTAAACTGTTTGTATTCATAAATGAAATGATACATGTAATTCCTAAGAAGTTTATCATTATTACAGCAGTTAAAAGGAGCATATATATATGTATATATGTGTATACATATGTATATATATGTATATATACACATATATATACATATATATGTATATATATAAATATATGGCAAAATTATTAGTTGATTATGTTGAAATGATCTCCAAAAATGAAGGGGGAAGAGAGAGGGGAAGAGAGAGGTAGAATGAGTAAAATTTTCTCACATAAAAGAGTCATGTAAAGAAGAGTTTTTCAAGTGGAGAGGAAAATGGTGGGGTATGGTAGGCAATGCTTAAACCTATTCTCATCAGAACTGATTCAAAGTAGGTATGAAAAAAAAATATATTTTTACACACATGCGTATATATGTGTATATATGTATGTATATATATGTGTGTATGTGTATATATGTGTGTGTGTGTGTATATACACATACACAAATACACACATATATTTATTTCTATTACATCTGACTATTCATAACCCTATTTGGAGTTTCTTTGTAAAGATACTGGAGTGGTTTGGCATATTCTTCTCCAACTCATTTTATAGATGAGAAAACTCAGACAAACAGGGATAATTGACTTATCAGGGTCACACAGCTAGTAATACTAAGATCAGATTTGAACTCAGAAGGATGAATCTTCTTGACTCTGGGCCTGGCAATCTATTTACTGTACCACCCATCAACCCTATATCCATATCCATATCCATGTACACTTACATGTACATATGCATATACATATACATATGCATGTGTGTATGAGCATACATATATATACACTCACACATACGTATACACATATATCTAAATATATATTGTATGCATCTATATGTATGCATGTATATATGTGTGTATGCGTTATGTATAGGGATACGTGTATGTGTGTGTGTGTGTATATATATATATGTATGTATATACATATATATATATATGTATGTGTGTGTGTGTACCCACATTCTATCCACCAAAGCAATTAGCTGCCATAAACACACACACACACACACACACACACACACACACACACACTCAGTTGTATATAAAAATGCAACTTGTCTAATAGGGAAAAGGATAGGAAGAGGATAAGAGAAAGGAGAGGGGTGAAAAAAGAGAGATTAAGATGTTTGAAGCAAAATAGACTTTTGAGGAGGGATAGAATAAAAAGATTTTGAGTCCAAATTTTCTCCCCATCTAGTCCCTCCCCCAACCCCAAGACAACTTGCATTCTGAATACCCTTTCCCCTAATCTGTCCTCCCTTCTATCCCCCCCTTCTCTTATCCCCTTCTTCTTCTATTTTCCTGTAGAGCAGGATAAATTTCTATACCCCATTGCCTGCATATCTTATTTCCCAGTTGCATGTGAAAGCAATTTTATTTTAGCATTTGTTTTTAAAACTTTGGGCTCCAAATTTTTTCCTTCCTCCCTCCTCACCCACCCTCATTGAGCAGATAAACAACTCTATATAGTTTATACTTGTGTAGTCATGCAAAACACTTCCACAGTAATCATTCTGTGGAAAACTAACTATATTTCCCTTCATCCTATCCTGCCCCTCCCCATTTATTTTATTCTCTCTTTTGACCCCGTCCCTCCTCAGAAGTGTTTGCTTCTGATTACCCCCTCCCCCAATCTGCTCTCTCCTCTACCATCACCCTGCTCTCTTATCCCCTTCCCCTCTATTTTCCTATAGGGTAAGATAGATTTCCATACCCAATTGAGTGTGTATGGTATTCCTTCCTTAAGCCAAATCCTATGGGGAAGAGATTCACTCATTCTGTCTCACCTTCCCCTACCTCCCCTCCACTGTAAAAGCCTTTTCTTGTCTGCTTTATTTGAAATAGTTTACCCCATTCTACCTCTCCCTTTCTCCTCCCTCTTCTTTCACCCCATAATTTTATTCTCCAGATATCACCTCTTCATCTTCAACTCATCCTGTGCCCTCTATCTATCCATCTATCCATACATCCATCTATCTATCTATCTATCTATCTATCTATCTATCTATCTATCTATCTATCTATC
>NW_020954585.1:14996022-15012294 GCF_900497805.2 Vombatus ursinus
ATCTATCTATCTATCTATCTATCTATCTATCTATCTATCTATCTATCCCCACTACCCTGTGGTGGACAAAGGTATCATGAGTTACAAATATCATCTTTCCATGTAAGAATGTAAACAGTTCAACAATAATAAGTCCCTTATGGTTTCTCTTTCCTGCTTACCTTTTCATGCTTCTCTTGAATCTTGCATTTGAAAGTAGACTTTTCTATTCAACTCTGGTCTTTTCATCAAAAATGCTTGTAAGTCCTGTATTTCACTGAATATTCTTTGGTTCTAGAATATCAGGGCAGTTTTCCTTGACAATTTCTTGAAAGATTATGTCTAGACTCTTTTTTTTGATCATGGTTTTCAGATGGTCCAATAATTTTTAAATTTTCTCTCCCAGATCTATTTTCCAGGTCACTTGTTTTTCCAATGAGTTATTTCACATTATCTTCTGTTTTTTCATTGTTTTGGATTTATTTTACAATATCTTGATTTCTCATAAAATCACCAGCTTCCAATTGCTCCATTCTAATTTTTAAGGGAGTATTTTCTTCAGTCAGCTTTTGAACTTCCTTTTCAATTTGGCCAATTTTGCTTTTTAAGGCATTCTTCTCCTCATTAGTGTTTTTGGAGCTCTTTTGTCATTTGGGTTAGACTATTTTTTAAGTTTTTTTTTTTGCTTCAATATTCTTTTTGTGTCTCCTTTAGTAAGCTGTTGAGTAGTTTTTTTTTATGATTTTCTTGAATCACTTCCATTTCTCTTCCCAGTTTTTCCTCTACTTCTCTTACTTGCTTCTCAAAATCTTTTTGGAGCTCTTCCATGTCCTGGGACTGATTCATATTTTTCTTGGAGCCTTTGGATGTAGGAGCTTTGACTTTGTTGTCTTCTTCTGGTTGTATGTTTTGATCTTCTTTATCACCAAAGAAAGATTCTATGGTCTGACTGTTTTTTTGCACAGTTTGCTCATGATCTCACTCAATTACTTAAGTTTTAAATGCTTTATTAAGGTAGGTGTCTGCTTCCAGTGTGGAGAACATACATCCCAAACTTTGGGTGTTTTGTGCAACTGTTTTCAGAGATACTTCTAGGGACCTGCAAGTTTTCAGTTTTTCCAGGGTGATATGACCAAGAGTGAGGTGTTTACTCCTTTCCTGGCTTGTGCTCTGGTCTATGAGTGACCACAAACACTCTTTTCTGCCTTGGAATTATGAGGAGGATTCCCTCTCCATGGCAACTACAAGCCCTACCATGCCAGCATGCCTCCTCGCCCCATGATTGTCAACCAGAACTGTGACCCAGATCCAAGCACAGACAAAGCAAGAGAATCCTGCCTTAGCCCCATCAAAGAGATCCCTGCAATTTTCCTCTGATAAGCCACTCTATTCCTCCTCAGTCTGTGGGCAGGAAGCTCCAGAAGCAGCTGCTGCCCTGGGGCTATGCTAGGACTGGGGCTGGGACTGAGCTTCTCTCTCACAGTGGTCACAGACTTTTTCTACTGACCTTCTAAGTTGTCTTTGACATTTGTGGGTTGAGAAGTCTGGAAACTGCCACAGCTGCCTGTGATTCAGTCTTCTGATGCCTGCTCCAGGTTCTCTGAGGCCTGTTTTGCCTGAGCACTCATGCTGAACTGTGTTTCTCTCCCAGCCAGGCATGACAAACCTTTCTAATCAACCATCCAGGTTGATTTGGGCTGGAAATTTATTTCACTCTGTCTTTTTGTAGGTTCTGTTGCTCTAGAATTTGTTTAGAGCCATTTTTTGGAGCCACACCCTCCACAGGTATTTGGAGGGGTTTGGGGGAGAACTCAAGGAAGTCACTGCTTTTACTCTACCATCTTGGCTCTATCTGACAATAATCTTTTGATACTCTTCAAATCATGTAGCCTGTGTAATTTCTCAGATCTGGGAGAAGGAGTTCAGCCTGGTTAAAGTGGACAATTCAGAAAGGAGTGCATTAAATCAATGAAGAAGGAATTTAACACTTATGTCATAAGTGATTTGACAGATGGCATATTACAGTGGAATTTGGAGACAGATGATACAGTTTCAAACCTGGTTCTGCTTAGTACTCATGTGACTGAGAAATTGCTTGAATTCTCTGGGCTTATTTTCTTACCAATAATGTGAAGGATTTATACAGATTACCCCTGTTATCTTCCTTCTCTTAATTAATGAATCTATTTAGGTTCCTAGAGAGAAGAATGATTAAAATTGCAAAGAAATAACAATTTTCTTAAAAGATCTTTAGAAAATTGGTTGTGAGATTTTAGAGGTAAAAAGGTCAACAAGAACAAAGTGCTGCCATGGCAGAAATAAAAGATGATCTTGGGGGAAAAAAAATGAGAGTGATTTTCCCTTCTAAGACTTTTTTTTTAATCTAAAAACAAAAACAGACACAAATACACATTTTAAGAATATATCTTTTTCCAATGAGGAGATGAAGCTGATCATGTTTACATAGCCAATACCTTATCCTGGGTGGGTCTGAATTGTATAGGAAAGCTAGACTTCAGCTCTAACAACTAGTGTAAACATTTGATCAAGACAGTCTTTGATCTTTTATTGAAAATAAAGCCCCCGAGAAAGTATAAAAAAAGTATTTTGGCAAGAAAACATTAAGTGGGAGTTAGAAGGCCTTTTTCAACCTTAATAGACTTAAAGTCTTGTGACACTCTTGGTGATCAGAAAAAAAAAGGTTAAAGAGATAGAAAAATGACTCTGGGCACTACTTAGCTTTTCTTTGTTTTCAAAGACATGATAACAGCCAGGGGTCTGAGAAGAGACAGATTCTCCTCATGAAAAAATAGCTAAGGGTATTCTACTAATCTGATACTGGATATTGAAATGTTCTGCTTCCATAAAAGAGCTAAAGTTTAGCCTCTTGGTTTTAAGATTGAAGTGAGTTAGCAGTAGCCACACTAATTCCATTTGAGACTCTAGCTAAAGCCAGAAGCTGAAATCTGAGGGAAAAGACAATCTTGTGTCCAATAGAGACATAGCTATTGCTTTTCCCAAGGTTGTCAGACAATGAAAACATGAGAGCAGTAGCAATGAGAGACACTGGAGAGTCTCCATTCATCAACCACATGCCCAGAAGCTACCGTGGACTGAAATAAAACTGCATACCATGCCAGTCTTTTAGGAAACAAGCCAAGTGAAAGCATAATGATATCACCAGAAGACATTAGATGCCTTATAATATCAAAAGTATGTAGAAGAAAATATTTTAAAATTGAATACAGTTGAGGGATTTAGGGGATCTTCCTCCTTGTTTAATTTTCTTAATTGTGGGTGCTAGGGGAGAAGTGGGATAAAAAAAATACTTGTTGAAAAAAAATAAATTGGAAAAAAAAATCATCAAAAAAAAATCCAAACAAACCTGAATACAAGAAATGTATATTGTCTGATGAATTAATTACCTTCCAAGTATCTCTTTTTTGGACTGACTCAAAAAAGTGAGATGACACTCATGAATAACAGGTCCATACAGTGGAATGGATCTGGATATCTACAGATACAATGGGGTTATGGGGTTGTATAATAAGGTGGATAAAAGCAGTCGAGTATTCTAGTCTAAAGGAATTAACTTCCAGATGCTTTTGAATACTTACACCATTAATAGAACAGATAAGCCTTAATAAAAGCAGAGTTAAAACTACTGCAGCCCTGAAACTTTGCCTCAGGGTGCCAATATCTGGAAGGTGTACTTCCCTTCCAATATGTGGTTCTTCCACAACCACAAGCCAGGAGGTCCTACTCTTCTCCCAGGTTGTCTTTCCCCAATCGTGGCTCCTCCTTCAAATTGTGAGCCATAATCCATACCTCAAATAGTAGAGGGGATTGCAGATCTGAAATAGCTGTCTCACAAATTAAATTTGTTCCAGACACCAAAGTCCTTGCTTTGGCTCTATAAAATAAATCAAATATCTATCCTTGCATTAAAAAATCATATTTCATTGTTCAAATGTGATAAATAGTTTTATAGACTCTAATGTAACCTAACACCGTGTTTAGCAAAACTCACTTTTATAGTGTCCTTTGCATGTATGAGATCATCTAGTCCCTACTTGAAGAGTTCCCATGATGGGAAACACACTACCTCCTAAGGCAGACTATGAAATTTTAGGCAGTTCTCACTTTTAGTATTTTTTTTTCTCTGTAGTTAGCTGGAAATTTGCCTGTCTTCAATTTTCACTTTTTGGTCCTAGTTCTTCTCTCTAGGTTCAAGTAAAACAAATCAAATCTCTCTCTTGCACAAACCCAACTTTAAAATGCTTTAAGATAGCTGATACCTCCTCCCTTAAGTCAGAGTTTCCTGTGGTTAAAAGTTCCTTATCCAGTTTCTTTAACCAGTTCTTTTACCAGTCTCATTTCTCTCTTAAGAATGTGTTGAATTTTATTAATATATTTCTGAAAATGTTGCCCTTGGAAGAACACACTGTTATAGATTCAATCTAATTAGGGAACTATACCAAGGAACAAGGGCAACTAGATGGTGAAAGGAGGGAGCTTTGGATTTGGAGTCAAGAAGAAATCTTCCTGAATTCAAATCTGGCCTCAGACACAAGTTCTGTAACCCTGAAGAAGTCACTTAATTTTGTTTGCCTCAGTTTCCTCATATGTTAAATCAGCTGGAGAAGGAAATGGCAAACCACTCCAGTACCTTTGCCAATAAAACCTCAAATGAGTTCATGGAGAATTGGGCACAATTGAAAAGATAGACCAACAACATCAAGAATAAACAAGGAACTATCACTTTTTCTATTTTGGATATTAAATTAACAAAGCATGAAATTGTATTAGCTTTTTGCCTTCTCTGTTAAACTACTGACTCGTTTGAACTTAGAGTATACTAAAACATCCAAGTCTTTCTCACATCAACTATTGTCTAGCCATGCATATTTCTCGCACCTGGAGATTTTTTTTAACTGAAATGTGGGAATTTATATTTTCCCTTTAAAATTAATCATGAATATTTAAATAACCAAATAGAATGTAAGCTTGTAGAAGGCAGAAAATTTCTTGATTTTATATTTGTAACTACTGAACTGATCAGAGTGCCTAGTACCTAATGTGTGCTTAATAAATGCTTATTGATTGATGTTGATTGATCAAACATCTATTTATGTGGTTGAACTCTTCATTTGTTCCTGTTTTCCTGACAAAAATGACAAATTAGTTGTCATTCTCATCTACATGCATACAGATGTTAGTGACCATATATATTAATGTAACTCCTTTTAGATACTTTCATTTTATCCCCATAGCAAACCTGCATGAAATGGTTACAAGTTGATGGGACTATAGAAAGGAGACAATTTGGTACAGTGGAAACAATATTGGCTATGGAATCAGAGAACCTGGTTTGAAATCCTGCTTCCATTGCAGTTCCAGTGTGACCTTTCCTTAAGCTGCCTCATTTCAATTTTCTAATTTATAAAAGGAATGAGTTGGACATGAGGTCCTCAGAAGGTCCTTCAGGCTCTGTAATCCTATTTTGCAAAGCAGCATAGAATAATGGGCTGAACTTGGAATCAGGAGGATCTCCCTTTACATACTGCCTTAGTACATAGAAGAGGTGTGACTTTAGGCAAGTCTTTTACCTTCTCTGGGCCACAGTTTTCTTATCTGTAAAATGTGGGGGCAAGGGATTGAATTTAATGACTTTCTATGGTCCTTTTCACTTCTAAATTTATGATCCCACAACACTAGATCATAAAGGTCAGGTGATTTGTCCAAGTTCATTCAGCTAGTGCCAGTTCACTAACTGGATTCATGAGAAATGTAATCCCAGTCCCAAAACCCATTGATGCCAATGAACTCTTTATCTATGAAGATGAATATCCTGCCCCCAAGTGAGGGTTGAAATGGGAGAGAGGAAAGCTCTCAGTCTTCTTGGAGTTTGCTTTGAGTCTCTGAGTCTTTTTGGATTTGGGGCACTTCTAGCTTCTAATCTCAAGAGAAGATAGGAAATCCCAACCCCACTTCAGGTTGCTGAAGGAAAAGATTCTGGAAAGAAACTTAAAGAAGGGGAGTGATAAGTCTCCACCACGTCTTTACCTGCAGTTTGTAACGTTAGAATTTTCAGGAATTTTCCTTTGTGTCAGATATAGGTCTCTCAGTTGAACTGATATACTTCACTCTCCATGGGAGAACTCTTTTTCATTCCACAGTGTATGCTATGTATTCTCTTATGTATACTTTCTTTGACTTCTATTTTGCTAATTGGATAAATGGTTTTCTTAGCCACCCACTGTGTGTATGCATTTTGAAACTGACACTTGGTAAGAAGTGGTCAAGTCTTAGATACAAAGTGTGGATACTCCTGATTTCCCCAGTAAGGAAACAGTGATCAGAAATTAGATTGAACCTGAAAACCTCATCCCCTACTGCAACAATAGATTTAAGGGAGCAGATAAATGTAATTCCTAGCCCAATACCATCTCAGAGGAGAGCAGAGTGGTGATCTCTGGCTATAAATTCCCTGCTTTGCCTCCTTGAAGAATTAAAGTCTCCCTTGGAGAAAGCTCAGAGAAGAAGAGGTTAGAGATATCTTCCCCTGTTGCAGGTGGGGAAAGCCCTTGCCACATGTATACATGAAATTCAAAGTCATGTCTTTGGACTTTGATTCAGTGCTTTTTACCTAACATAGCATGCCAACATAACACATAAAACTACTACTTCTTTTCCTTTCCTAATTTTTTCTATGGGCTAAACCAGTGACCTTCATATATATATATATATATATATATATATACACACACACACACACACACACACACACACATATATACATATAGATAGATAGATAGATAGATATAGATATAGATATAGATATGTATATATATATAGATACATACATAGAAGTGCAAATTGGAAGAATAACTCAGAATAAGTTTAAAACTAACTTAATTGCTTAGCAAACGGTTGCCCAGTTTCAGGCTCATTTTGTTTCTAGAGGACAGCCAATTGTGTTAAATGATGCACAGTAAAATAATATGTCATCATTATTAGAAAGAAACTTATTATTCTGGAAATCACATTGAATTTATCATAAGACTGTCCAGCATAGACTTGATTCTGTCAGATTTAACTGTTCTGTATTTTAGGAATGTTCTCCTGTCTGGTATAGGGCAAACAAGGTCAGGCTTAAAAAAGTTATTAGACAGCTGGAAATAAGGGAGGTGGTCTATTTTATGCACACATATCCAGAAAGGTAACTCTAAGGACCATAGTAGTCTCTGAAGCTCTTGGTCAATGCAATTGATTCTTTCTACTCCAAGTCAGAATTCACTTAACTGAAGCTTTCTGTCAGCTGGCTGCTTCCAGAACTCAGCTTCATTAGAGCAGCAACAGTGTCTTCAGTTTTTCTCTTCATATTCTTCTTCTCAGGCTCTTCTTTCAAGTTCCTCTTTTAGATTCTTCTCTTTTCAGTGGCTTAAGGGCCTCCTGACTCTGTCACATATCTTTCATTTAAAAGGTAACAATCCTTAAATTTACCTTATAAAAATGCCACTCATTAAAAAAAAACACAATACATATATGTATATATACATAGAATTGTAATATATACACATGCATTCATATAAATGCATACATGTATATAATACATACACACATAAAACATACAGAGATACCTTCATACACACACAGATATATGTATACACACAAACATATGCACACACACACACACCTATACACACACGTATATATCTATATAATTAGTTTCCTTTACATTCCTCTACATTTAAGATATTTTTTTCTGAGAAGGGGTCCATAGATTTTGCCAGGTTACCAAAGGAGTCCATGACACACTCAAAAAGTTTAAGAACTTCCACTCTAAATGAGATACTGCACAGGTCAACGTTTGGTTCAATGACTTCTCTAAGTCATTCTGGATCCAAAATTTTGTAATGTTCCTGAAGCCATGCTGTATATTTGCTGTGCTATGGATAAGTAAACCTCTTTTTGCTAACTATTGAATGACTTATACATGTCTCATTCCATTCTGACATTGTACCTAAACCATTGTGTATAAACCTTTCTTGCAATATGCACTATGCCTAAGTTTTAAGACATCCCTCCCATACAGGTCCCCCACCACACACAGACACAGAAACACACACACACACACACACACACACACGTAAACACACACACACACACACATACCCCACGTCCACACACACGCAATTCCAAGATGAGGACATAAAAGACCAAAGACAATGATAAAAAAAATAACTTACCCATCTCCTTAGAAGCCAGCTTCCCCCATGACTGATCTTTTTCTGTTTTCTCCCAGACATTAGACTCCTTAGTTTGAAAGGGAGTACCAGCTTCCCTGGTTGAGCCCCATCTATTGTAGTTGATTGATTGAAGCCAAAAGATCAAAGATGAGTTATGTGAGCAGAGCTAATTTGTATCTTCGAAGCAACGAATCTAGACAAAGTAGCAGTAAGATATCATCTATTTAATCATAATGAGTTCAAGTCACATCTACTAGATAAACATCTTTTAGACTAACCAGAAGCCTCAGGTTCTAAATACCCTTTGTCAAAGGGCACTCCCACTAAAAAGTTTCAGAGTATGTGCACATGACAAATCTTGTAGCTCTAACTACTGAGTTACTGTCAGTAAGTTAAAAGATTGTGGATAACTGAAGTGCTACTTCTACAGGATAGGGGAAATCAATATACTGATTTTTTTTTAATGTAGAAAATGAAGTCTACAAACTATAGAGCAGAGAGCTTCACTTTAATTTCTAGAAAACATTTTTTTAAAATCTATCATTAAAGAAATGGGTGGAAATCTAGGGGGAAATCCAGGGGGAAAATCATGATCACAAAGAACCAATATGACTTCATGGAGAACAGGTTATTCCCAGTCAAACATATTTACTTTTTATACAGGATGACTAAATTTATGGATTAGAAGAATGTTATTGATCTAGTTTACTCAGATTTTAGTAAAGCATTTGGCTGTCTTATCCTAGTCTTGCATAAATATGGAGGAGTGTAGTCTAGATAGTAATATAACTAAATCAATTAGGGCAGCTAGGGAGCACCAGCCCTGGATCAAGAGGACCTGAGTTCAAATCTGGCCTCAGACACTTTACACTTAGTAGCTGGGTGGCTCTGGGCAAGTCACTTAAACCCATTGACTAGCCAAAAATATAATAAAAAAAAATAAGTAAATTGATTAAAATGATGTGCCTCGATGGACACCAAAATTAGCCACTAATTGTTCTGCTTGATTGTAAGGACATTCCCAGTATAGTTTACCAGGGATCTGTCCTTGGACCTGTGCTGTATATCCAAAAGCATAGACAGCATGCTAATCAAAATTTCAGTTATCACTAAGCTAGAGAGAATGCAATATCACAGATAATAAGGATTTACAATTTTCTTGACAGGCCCAAATCTATTAAAATAAAATTTAATAGAAATAAAAAGAAATAAATGTCAAGTCTTATACTTGGGTTTAAACAATTAACCACACATGCACAACCTGGAATAGGTGTGATTAGACAGCACTATAATCACAATTTGGGTAAGCACAGTGGTCTGATATGACAGCCAAGAATGCATCTTAAACTGCATTATGAAAGTCCTGGACTTGGGAGGTGAAAATTCTGCTTTAATCTGCTCTGGTTGTATCACATCTGAAGTAGCATATTCACTTTGGTTTTCCACATTTAAGGAAGGACAGTGATGAACTAGACTATATCCAAAGGAGGGCAAATAGTATGATTAAATGTCTTGAATTCATGATATTTTAAAAATCTATTGAAGGTACTTAATTCAGTTAGCCTGGAGAAGAGAAAAATCAGTGGCATAATGGCTGCTAGGTGTTTTGAAAAGCCGTTATATGGAAGAGGGATTAGATGTCTTCTGTTTGGCCTCAGAGAGCATGAGTAGAAGCAATGGTAAGAAATAGCAAAAAGACAAATTTAGGGAATATAATGTAAGGAAAACCTTTTTGGAGGGATCCTAAAGTGGAATTGGTTGCCTTGGAAGATAATAAGTTTCCCCTCACTTGTTGAATATAATGCTGAAGAAATTCTTATTCAGGCATGGCTTAAACAAGGTCCTTTCCAACTCTTAAGAGTCTGTGATTTTGCTAGTAAGACAAATACGTTTAGTTTATCTACCCAATACTGGGAAAAATAAGGTGAGGTTTGTGCCAGTCCAGGACAAAGATAGGAGAGTATCTGTTTGAAACTGAAGCAATAGGAGTGTAGCTCCAAGTAGATTACGGCTGACTGGTACAAACCAACTGTGATATCATCAGAAGATTAGATATTCCTGTTGCTACTAGAAGGATTTAAATAGAAGATAAACTGGGATTAGCAGCAGATAAAACTGCCCAGGTCTTTAAATCTCAAGAAAAGAAGCTTGAACTTTATTCAGGAGTCAACTGAGGCATTGATGCATTTAGATTAAGAGTGCCTTGACCAAAATCTGTCCATAAATAGCCCAGCAATTAACCAAGATCTATTTAGATAGGGCTGAGAATGAAAATAGAAATAGTTGTAAGAGGAATATTGCAGCAGAAGAGGCAGCTTTCTTCTCAGTTCTAGTGTTGGATCTTCAACCATCTGGTAGCAATATCCTAGATATCCCAGAGGCTCCTTAAATTCAATATATCTAATAGAGGTTCATTTTTGTTTTGTTCCCCCTTCCTCCCCAAGCCAACCTCAGATGGTACCTTAAGAGGCATCTAGATGGCTCAGTGAATAGAGCGCTGGGTCAGGAATCAAGAAGACCTGAGTTCAAATTTGGTTTCAGACACTTAACTAGCTGTGTGGTTCTGGGCAAGTTACTTAACCTGTTTTCCTCAGCTGTCTCTCCTCTAAAAATGGGGGTAATCATACCACCTACCTTATAGGGGTTTTGTGAAGATAAAATGAAATAATATTTGCAACAGGTGCTTACCACAGTGCCTGGCATGTAGTAGGCACCATACAAATGGCACCATATAAAATTATTTCCTCCCTCCCTCCATCCACCTCTACTTCCTCTCCTAGATTCCTTATCCCAGCTAAGGGGTCACTACTTTTCTTCTTTAACACCCAGGACTAATCCTTAATTCTTCAGTCCCAATCACTTTCCATATATAATCTATTGCCAAATTTTTACAAACTCCACTCCATAGACATGTACTACTTCTTGCCTAGACTATTACACTTGTCATCTAATTGATTTTTTAGACTCCAACCTCTTCTCTCTCTAATTGATCCTTCTCATAGCTGCCAAAGATTTTTCTTTTGGTCTTCTTTCATGATTACAAAGAATTTTATATAATATTATATCATATTTTATGCTCACAATAACTTTTTCAAGATATGTAGCAGATTGCTTTTTTTTTCCATTTTGTTGATAAAGTGACCAAGGCTCAGAGAGGTTAATGTAGACTTGTACCAGGTCACACGGTCAATAAATGATGCAGCCAAGTCAATATGCAAACCTAAATCTGCTCAACTCAAAATCTAAGAAGCTAGAGCCATCTGCTTCCCCAGATGAGCTCTCTCTCTCTCTCTCTCTCGCTCTCTCTCTCGCTCTCTCTCTCTCTCTCTCTCTCTCTCTCCTAATTTTCTTTCAAAAATGTCTGTTTATTTCTCAGGTATTAATATTTGCTTCCTTTATACAATGAACTTCTCATTTTAAGCTTTGTATATAACTTAATTACTTCAATTTAAATAGCTTTTAATGAGCTATTTTACAGTTTAAGTTCTTAAAGCACAATTGTTGCAGATCAATAGAACTCTCTCAGAGAACACATAATAAGATCCCATGAACACTAATATTCCATGCTATTCACAATAGCTCCTGCAGGTCTAGTCAAGTCAAAACCTGAAATCTTGATAGTTTGGATATCTTGAGCCTAAGCCATTTAATATTTTATATTCCTAAGACCATAGATTAGCACTAAAAGGGACCATAGAGATCATTTTAACTAAGGGATTCTTATCTTTCTTTGTTTTATGGAGCCCTGTGGCAGTCTGGTGAAGCCTAGGGATGCCTTCTCAGAGTAACAGTTTGTTGCCAATATTCATATTTGAAGAAAATGATAAATTTCAATTAGAAGGGAGCAAAAGTAAAGCTGTCTATAGATATATCAATATACATAGAATACAGACAGACACATACATATCTTCCCCTCATATTCATATTCACAGACCCCAATCCCAAAGTAAGAACTCTAAATCTTACCAAATTTCTTAATTTCATAAAGAAACTGAGGCTCCAAGATGAGAAGAGACTTCTCTGGATTTATTCAAGTAGTTAGGAACAGAAATCAAAATCAAATACAGATCCTTAATTCCAAATCCTCTACTCTTTCTACTGTTGCCTGCTTCATCCCTTACCTATTCTGTAATATTTTGCCTGAGGCACCAAGAAGAGATTTATTAGAAACAACAGAATGGATAAGGAAAAAAATCCCAGATATTTTTGGTAGTGATAACCTGCCCTCCTTGTTGATACTACAAATGTTCTCTTCCCCCTCCCTCCCCAATCTACAAAATTTTGGTCTTAAAATCCTTGATTAAGTTAGGATTTTTGAACATCTGAGAACTCATTCAGATTTCATATGAATCTCTTCACTCCTTCAGTCTGAAATATTATTTTTTCTCACTCCAACAGCCTTCACTCAAGTATCTAAGGATAAATAGTATTGTTTTATAGTACTTTAAGGAGGTTGTGTTTGTGTGTGTGTTTTTGGGAGGAAGAGAAGGATTTCTAGACAAGATTTAGGATTCATAGGAAACTAGATTATTCAGGATATTTCATTCATTCTCTTCATTCTTCTTTTTTCTTCTTCCCTTCCCTCCTTGCTTCCTTTCTTCCCTCCCTCCCTTCATCTCTCTCTCTCTCTCTCTCTCTCACTCCCTCTCTCTTCCTTCCTCCCTCTCTCCCTCATCTCACCTAGGTTGAAAGTATAACAGCCACTCAAGGGTTAAATCAGCCACTTTTAAGTTTTGACCTCTTTTTTTCCTGACCTAGGCCTATTCATCCTTTCTTGTGCAATCTGGTGACCACTCCTTCAAACTAGGGCTCACCATATTGATGCTTTACTTAGTGTGGACACCCAAAGGACCATAGCCTCACAAATCCTGAGCTCAGGAGGTTTATAAGGCTTACCTACTAGCAGAAATAGCATGGCAAGTACCACTTTTATTTGCATCATTCAATAAATATTAATTATGCTTCTAGTAGATTCAATGAACTGTGCTAGGCACTGGAGAAAATACAAAACTCCCCTTTTCTTTTACATTCTCATTTTTTATTCTTATTTCTCTTCCAACAATTTTTTTCCTTTAATCAGTTGTTCAAAATACTGACTGGATTTAATTAGTTAAAATTGTATTACTGAAATCAATTCTGAAGAATTTTTTTTTTTTGTAATACAGTCTACATACGGGTAACTGGGATAAAGTAACTTGTGTTCTGTGATATGTACATCTAAATAAAATACCAGTGAAAAGAGGTCAGGAGTGAATATTTTTAAAGACAAAAATAGATGAAAAAAGTAGGGGAAAAAGACAGTTTATTTTGATGCCATGTTCAGTATACAGAATAATTGATGGGACTATTCCTCTACATGTGCAGATCAAAATCACTCCGTACTTTCTTATCCTCTATGATGCTTGCCTATATTCTCTGAACTCACTAGAGGATGTAGTCATTACATTGGATGGTTCACTCTCATCCTTTTAATAGCTTGAGAAGACCAATATAGCTTTGGGGCTAAATGTCTGTTGTTTAATTCCCACAACATTACCACCTCACTTCCTTTCCTGGTCACATATATCTGTAATGATGGAATCATTGTTGATAATATCCTATATCCTACATTTATGCATAACTTGTTTAATCATTTTTTTCTAGTCATTTAAGACATTTTGTTCTCTGAAAAAGGGACTTCCAGTTAAGACTTCTCCTGACCACTGGTCCGATAACTGCTTATTGGACATCTTGACAGCATGTCCTATAAACTCAACATGACCAAAACCTAACTCATTATCTCTTCCCCAAAACCTTCCTCTCTTTATAACATTCCTATTACCATTGAGGGCACTTTCATACTCTTGGTCAATTAGGCTCACAACCTAGGTGTTATCCTTGACTCTTTATTATCTAACCCCTCTATAACCAATCAGGTGTGAATTTCTTTCAATTCTTTCTTAGTACTATCTCTTCTATATGCCCTACTTCTGTCCTCTGACAATGCTACAGACAGGATTCTGGTCTTTAATACCTCACTCCTGGACAAATACAATATTCTCCTGGTTGGTCTCCATGCCTCATCTCTGTCCTCCCTCTGGTATATTTTTTTCTCAGCTGTGAAACTGAAAAAGCAGATATGACCATGTCACCACCATCACCAATCCAATAAACTTCAGATAAAATGTAAACACTTCTGTTAGTTTTTTTAAACCTCTTAATAATCTTGCTACATCCTACTTTCCAACCTTCTTGAACTTTGCCTTCATAGTCTAGGATACAGTGACACTATCTCTATAATCCAGTGACCACACACACACACACACACAGGTGTGTGTATATTTTTATATATACACACACACATAAACACATATATACACATATATACACATACATATATACATACACACATATATCTATATCTATCTATATCTATATATCTTGTAAATAGTTGTTTGCATGTTGTTTTCCCCATTTAATTCTGTTCCTTGAGAAAAGGAACATGTTCACACTTTATTTTTTGACTGTTCTTTGTATTCCTGGAACTTAGCATGATTCCTGGAATATAGGAGACACTTAATAGATGTTTGTCAACTTGACTTGAAAGAGGAAAACATAATAGTAAGAAAAAAATTAATCAAACAGGAAACATTTATTAAGGATCTCCTATATGCCACCTAGGTGGCTTAGTGGATAGAGTGCTAGACCTAGAGTCAGAAAGACCTAAGTTCAAATCCAGCCTCAGACACTTACTACCTATGTAATTCTGGGCAGGTCACTTAACCTCTCTTTGCTTTAATCCACTGGAGAAGGAAATGCCACACCACTCTAGTACCTTTGTCAAGAAAACCCCATGGGCACTATTGGTGTGATGAGGTCATGAAGAGTTGGACACAACTGAATGACTGAACAATAAAACACATGCCAGGCACCATGCTAAACCCTGGGCATACAAAAAGATGCAAAAGGCAGTCTCTATACCAAAGAAGCTTATTATCTAGTGAGGAAGAAAATATGTAAACATATATATGTACACACACACACACACACACACAACAAGCTATATGTATGATAAACAGGAAATTATTAGAAGAGGCAAAAACAAAGAAACAAAACAAAAAACAACCCTGTGGTTCAGAGGAGTTAGAGAAAACTTTCTGTAGAAAGTGACATTTTATTTGGGACTAATGAAATGAGAGGGGTCGATAGTTAGAGTAGGGAGGAAAAACATTCCAGGCCTGGGAGACAGTCAGAGAAATGCCTGGAGGTGAAAAAACCCATTGTGGTTTAAATGGAGCTACCTGACTATGCCTTTAAGCCCAAATCACTCTGGTTTTCATTGATAGGCCAGTAACTGGTCCCAATCCAAACTTCTCTTACTCATTGTTTGGGTTTTGATGGCTCAGAGTGAGTGTAAATAGCAAATGTTTCCTGTTCTGGCCAGGAACTCTGAAGGTCTTCCCTTTCCAGACACATTCTTTTGTAATGACAAAGTAGGCCATCTTTTGTCTCAATTCTTACCCAGCCCTCAATCACTGAATGGATGTTGCCTCAGACAAACTGAGACCTGGGAAAGACCTTAGCTTAAAAAGACCAAGGTCTTTCACTGCATCCTAAGCCACAGCCAGTCCTCTCACCATTGGACTCAGAAGATTCTGGAGGAGAGAGTGAGGCTGATGACTTTGCACAGCTCTGCCTCACTTCAATCCAATGCACTCACAAGTCAGGAAATCACCCTTGTGATGTCATTGGTTCTCTTCAAGAATTAAGAACAAACAATAAATAGAGGTGCCCCAGGGAACAGGGAATAGAAATATAGCTAGGATTTGAAATATAGCTTGTTTTTGAAATTTATTCTGGTAGTGATTCTTTTATCAGCACCATCTCTGTTTAAATCTCTGATACTTACTCGTTATGTGACCTTGTGTAAATAATTAATACTTTCTTGGTCTCAGTTTACTCATTAAAAATGGTACTTAGGAATACAACAAGCATATTTTAAGTGCATACTATGTGCTATGCACTATGTTAACTGCTAGAGATACAAAAAACAAAAAAAAAA
>NW_020954585.1:15012304-15052252 GCF_900497805.2 Vombatus ursinus
AAAAAAAAATGCTGACAAAGATGTCAAATCTCATTGAATCTAAGGAATAAGTACAAAGTAGTTACCAACAAAAGTAATTGGTCTTGAACAAACAAGAGTGAAAAGGGACAATTTAGATGAGAGATAATAAACATCTGACTTAAAAGGCATTAAATATTTCTATTTAATGAACCAATGGAATTGAGGAAGATATATTTATCAGATGTGCAAATAAAAATAGTGGCATTTTAATGTAAACTGATTTATTGTTCTTAATTTTGAAATATTATATTACACATTTGAGGGCATTTTTACATAGCACTTTATTATCTTCTTTAGAGAGCCCTTCCCCATTTAATAGTCATATAGAAAACAAATGATAGTTATTTTTCTGGATATATTTGGCATATTCCCTCTTTATCAAAATTATAAATACCTCAGTTTGAGTTGTTTAGATGATTTTCTAGGCTTTTGTAAGTTAATCAACATATTTTATGCAAATATAATATTTTTCTCCACTTCATCGAGATGTGTAGCTTCAACTCCCCCCCTCCCCCATTATTTATATAGCTAGTATATTTCATTTCATTAGTCTAGTCCTCACATTACTGACAAGGACCACAAAAACCATTCCAAACTTTCCTAGGTTATAATGAAGTCAAGGGCCATCCTTACCTAATAGTCCAACTTGATCATAATTTATTATATTTATTGACTACAGGTTCTATTCTAAATTATTATTTTATTTTTGTATGTAAATATGCATTAATAAAAGTGGGTAGAAAACTGACATCAGAGTCATAAAGATCTGGGTTATGCAATATATATAATGGCACATCCAGCACTATGACCCTGAAGAAATCACTCAGCTTCTCAGTGCAGTGTCCCACATAAATTTCTAAGAATAAAATTAACATCGGTGTTAATATGAATAGATGAAGTGAACTTTCTCCAATAAAATCACAGGTCTCCTAAAGAAAGTGGTGGGAAGGGAGGGGGGAGAGAAAGGACACAAAGAAAGAAAAGAGAAAAGGAAAGAAAAGAACAGAAGAAAAAGAAAAAAAAGCAAAAGGAAGGAAAGAAACAAACTACATAAAATTGAGGCTAGTATGAGGTTCATGTTTTTGCTTTATTCCTTTTTGGTTTTTCTACAACATCCATATTTTTACCAAAAAAAAGAGTTTAACAGGCTGGTTTCATTCTCTATTTTGGAAAAGTATTTCTATAGCATAGATATTCATTGATATTAAATGCTTAGAAGAGTTAATTTATCAATCTATCAGGGACAGGGTCCTGCTCACATTCTTGATTTCTCTTTCTAAGTTTAGACTGATATAATTATTTCTTCTTTGATGACAACTTGTCAAAACGATGTTAGTGGGATGTCCCAAAGAGTTTTGTTTGACTTTGTGTTGCATGACATTTCATCAATGTCTCTTAGATAAAAGCATAAATCAAACTGATAAGCAGAAGATGAAGAAGTATGGTTAGACAACAGTGTCTGAAAATTGTCATGGGGTTTTAGTGTAGTGCAAGTTAAATATCAGTTTTGTGATACAGCCACCAAAAATATAAGATAACTTTAGACTATTATTTCCATGTCTTTTTTATTTGTTTTGAGTAAAAAATAGTGTTGTGTAGTTGTTTGTTTCTTTGCTTGTTTTGGCTAAGAACTAGGAAGGAGAAAAAAGCTACATGTAAGCAAGAAAGTTGGCAAAAAATGAAGAGGAAAGAAGAGAGAAGAGGAGAGGAGAAGAGAGGAGAGGAGTGGGGAGGAGGAAAGAGGAGAAGAGGATATAGGAGAGGAGGAGAAGTGAGTAATTGAAGTACTTTCAAAAATGTACAGAAGAGAATGGAAGGAAGGACAGGAGGAATTATGCAAAGTAGAACAGCTTTGAAAGTCACATGTTTAATTCATCATTTTTGGTGTTTGTCTTCTGTTTTTAAAGAGGACCGATGATGACATGGGCTAATGTGAAGACTTCCCCAGGAAGAATGAGTGGATGAGAACAATAGCCATGAAGGCAGATGAATCAGGTGCCATGGAAGGCCTAGAGCTTGGTCAGACATCAAAGATAACAAGATCATCCACTGCATCCTGGATTATTGTCAATTATTCTGAATTTTCTCTCACCACTGGACTTCAATGACGCTGAAAGAGAATGAGACGAACTTTGTGCAACTCTGCCTCACTTAAATCCAATTCACACAACAGTCAAGACATCAAGACATTAATTTTTCATGTACTTAAAATGAAGACAAAATTTTGCAAATTCACTTTATATTGCATTTTTAAAGTACAGAATAAAATAGTAATAAAAGATTCAGCTCCTTCATTTCTATACTGAATGTGACACAGTGACATAAGGGGGGGAAGACATTAACAAAAATCAAAAAGCTTTTTAAACTGTTCATAAACATTAAGTGTTGATATTATAAATTTGCATTCATTGTCCTGTGTGAATGAACATTAGGCACTCAAAATTTTTTCTCTTAATGATTCTACAAGCCAAAAGTAAGCTGCAGATAAATGGAGAACAACATAACTTCAGGAAGAGAAAAATAAATTAATTAATATAATTAGTTTCATCACATGTGCAAAGTCAATAAGAAATATAACTTTCAGGGACACTTGGTTATCTTGTGTTACAGTACTCTTGATAAGCATTTCTAAAAATATCACCATGAATGAGGCTTATATTCCAAAATCTGTTGCATGGGATGTGGAAGTAGAAAAGTCTAACAACAACAACAACACCAGATTAAAGGAAAATGTATTATAAAAAACTATTAATTTTAAAGCACAGGTTGGTAAAAATGAGAAATAACCATGCTAGAAAATATCTCTTGGGAGTAGGAAATTAGATTAGTCAAGGACTTAGAGAATATGAAGAAGCCTTATATCTATAGATCATGAATATTTTCTTCAGTAATTGTCATATTGGACATATAAAGTACCAAATGCATACAAATGCATACACATTGCCTGGAGTCTTAAGGTACAAGGGTAAGGGATGAGAGAGAATAACTTGGAGGAGGTGCTACATTTAATTCATGTTTTCCCTGATATGATGGTATCAAGAGTCACAGAGAATTAATCTTATAGAAGAGGGTAGCTTTCCACTGTGAGCAGGGTGAACTATAATTAGAAATTCTATCTCCTAAGGCAAACTGGGCGACGGGGTTGGGCTGGATACAGGGCAAATGAGGAAGACTTTGAAACTTGGGGGAGGAGGATAAGACATAAGAAAACCATTCTTTTGAAGGAAAACAAAAATCTCAGGACACCTTGAGGGAACCACTGGGGAAGCTCTTGTCATGAGAGTAGGTGAGGGAGCAGAATAGTATCAGTTCAGACTTTGGTAGAAGAAGGCCTCAGGATACCACCTTGGTTGAAACATCAGAGCAGGCCTTCATTTTGTTCTTCTCTGTTGGTTGAGAGCTGTCTCACTGATAGGCAGCTGTTCCTCCATCCCCCAGAGCAGGAGTGGGGAACCTGTGGCCTTAAGGGCACATGTGGCCCTCTAGGTCCTCAAGTGTGGCCCTTTGACTGAATCCAAACTTCACAGAACAAATACCCTTTATAAAAGTATTTGTTCTGTAAAATTTGGACTAGTCAAAAGGCTGCACCCAAGGACCTAGATGGTCACATGCGGCCTCAAGGTTCCCCACCCTTAGTATACCTACTGAAAGTAACAATCTATTCCTTTCTATCCTTTTTAAAGTAGTAAACCATGGTCATATCTTATCCAAGGCTGTCCTATCCTCAAAGTCAGTAGAGAAATTTGTCTTTTTATTTTATTTTATTTTTTACTTTTCTAAAAGAGAAAAAAAACAAATAAAATGGGAGTATTCGTGCTATGTTCTGTGTATGTTGATGTTACATAAAAGGAAAGAAGAAAATGGGTTGATCCTACTATGTAAAACACCTAAAAACTGAGGGAACTGGGTCAAGATATATGTATGTATGTGTGTGTGTGTGTGTGTGTGTGTGTGTGTGTGTGCATGTGTGTGTGTGTGTGTGTTACAATCAGACCTGAAAAATAAAGGGTGACTGTAGCCCTGTAGGAACCATGTCTAATGAAACTTAAATTTCCAAGCCTGAGAGAAAACTGAGGCAGTTTTCAAGTCCATTTCAAGAGGAAACTGCCATCAAATAGAAAGTATCAGTATGTCAGCTATAGGAAAGCATGAGAAAAATAACTGGTTACCAAATATTTATGAAGGGATAAAGCCACATTAATGAGAAGAGAATATTACCTCCAAATCATCTAAATTTACTTGGGAGGAGGAGAAGTTAAAAGGAAAAGAATGCAAATACATTGAAGATACAATTGTACTAGGTAGGGATGAACTTTCCAATGAATAGTATACATAACATGCAAAACCATAAAATAATTTCAAGTAGAAAATTAATTAGTTAGGACCACAGTGCAAATATGTAGAATGGAACTGATGCGGTCTAGAGGTTAGGGGTCCTAGGACCCCAAAATCACGATACCCAGGTCCTGCCTGAAAGAATTTGACCCAAGCCTTCTTGCAGCCAAAAACAAGGTTTATTGAAGATTCTCCATATTAGCTAGACTCTTAAGGAATCTGAGCATCTGTGGGCTATTGGCTAGATTCTAAGAATTAGAGCATCTTAATGGAGACAAGATGGACCTTATATACAGAAAGACTGTGGGAGGGATCTAGGAGTGGCCAAGTAGTTTGGGGTGACAGAAGGAAGGGCCTAAGGAGATCTGGATAGGAGTGTCTAGTAAGCTGGGGTGAACAGAACTCCTGGGACCTGGACCTCGTGGCCAACAGAGAATGGAGCCTAGGTGGGACCAAGGGTGGGAAATGACCAGTGGCCATAGGGAGGCAAGACAATGTAGGGGAGATTGGATGTACCACTTGATGGGACTATAGCTGCCAGAGATTTGGCCACGTGGGAAAGTACAGGGTTTTTCCTTTCTGGGGCCCAGATTACAACCCCATCAGAACTTTGGGTATAAAACGTAAAGCGAACATTTTCTTCTAAATGGGTATATGGCATCAAAAAAATTAAAAGAAGAAATAAATGGCTTGTGCATTATGTTAATTTTTTATTAGTGAATTGCAACAAAGGAAAAATAACAATAGTACCTTGGAAACTAAAATAATTTTAGGCAAATGACAAGCAGATGTTTTATTACTGTATTACAGATCTTATATACTACTTAATTAAGGATAGAAGGAGGCATGTTTTTTATTAAATATAAGTGGATACTTTAGGGAAAATGTGAAATGTTTATCTTCATTTAAATAACATTTCTTGAAGTTTTTAAAAAGAGAATCAAAACATTTATGCAATTCTTTCATTTTAAAATAAAATTTCAGATCTTTATTCACAATGAAAATGTGATATGACTTGAGATTTGAAAAAAGGAACCAAATATGATTTTTATTTAATATCTCTGTTTTAAGTTTAATGTTTCTTGTTTTTATGTTACAATCTTTTCAAAATATACCTTACTTCCAAGGAGCCTTCCCCTCTCACAAAGGAAAACAGTTCAGCAAAACCAAGTGAATCAGGGGGCTTGTCCAACATTCTGAATAGAGAGTCTTCTGCCAGTAAAAGGAAGGAGGCTTGTTTCTTCCTGTAATCACTAGTGCCAAAAGAGATCTTGGAAACTGCACAGTTTGGAATTATTTGTTTGTTTTCTTTGTATTGTTGTTGCCAGTTCAGTGAGACAGCAGATAGAGCACTGGGCTTGGAATCAGGAAGATGCGAGGTCAAATCTGTCCTCAGACACTTGTTAGCAACATGCCCCTTGGTAAGTCACATAGCTTCTGTTTGCCTCAGTTTCATCATCTGTAAAATGGGATAATAATAACAGCTACATTCCCAAATTGCTGTGAGGATCAAATGAAAAAATAATTCTGAAGTGCTCAGCAGAGTGCCTAGCAAATGATAAGTGCTATATAAATGTTAGCTGTTATGATTATTGTTGTTATTGATTTCCTTATTCTATTTTCTTCATTCTGGATCAGTTCCTACAAGTCTTTCTATGTTTCTCCAAATTGTTCAGTTATTGTTTCTTTTTGCACAACAATATCCCATCACATCCAACTCAAATACTCAAATGTATCTTTGATCTCATCAATTTATATGTTTGTTATAATGACACAAATTGTAAATTGTTCATTCCTGCCCATCCTGGGCACCTTTTGTATGTAATCTTCCACAACTTTACCACCAGGGAAGGCAGGGATCTACTCAAGATGCTGGAGGCCTTCTCCACTTTCTCCTGATACTAAGAGCATACCAGTGAAAATCTAAGGCTTTGTACTTATTTTCTCTTCAACCATGTGAGCAGCCTACTTAGTTTTCTGCTAGTATATTTCCATAAGAGCATCTTTTACTTCACTTATTTGTAGTTCCTTGTCTTGCTTTGCAGTCTGATCATATCAACCATGCACTTTGTCATAGTCTTTCTTAATATGTGATACTCATTTTTAATTCTTTTTTTTATTTTTAGACAATTTGGGGCTAAGTGACTTGCCCAGGGTCACAGAGCTAGTAAGTGGCAAGTGTTCGGTCTGAGGCCGAATTTGAGCTCAGGTCGTCCTGACTTCAGGGCCAGTGCTCTATCCACCATGCCACCTAGCTGCCCCCTCATTTTTAATTCTTCAGGGACAAAACTATTTCATTTCATCACTCATAGCCACATAATAACACTAGCAAAATATTGAAATTAAAAAAAAAACAGATGGGGCTTTAGATATTTGGGTTAAGTGTGGGCAGATTTAAGAAAGTTTAGAATTTCCCAAATGTAATCCAGTCTATTTGCCTTCTTCTTAATTAAGGACTCAACTTGTTTTTCACTTATACTGATTGTCCAATAATAGATCGACAGACAGATAGATAGATAGATAATAGATAAATAAGTTCAGCATTAATAGCTTAAAACTGAACTTTGGAGATACTCTGTATTTTTATGTGTTTATACACATTTATTGATGGATAAACTCTCTAGGATGTACATCTAATTGTGTGTCAAAATGTGGAAAATATTTTTCCATTAATTTTTCCCCCCAATCAGAGGATGTTTAAGCTATAGTCTTCATTAGTTTTATATATTTTCCAGGAAGCTGGGCAGTATTACAGGGCTTTATACAATTGGCACAATGTCATCTGAAAGTGAGAGGTTCTGAAAAAAGTCACCATCCACTCAGAATCAATCTTCATCTCCTTAGCTTCATTTGATTTCCTCCACAGAAGTGTTAATTATCTCCCAGTTTTCTGCCTTGCTTGATATTTATGATAAGCAGGTTGTTAAACTAGTTTACTATTGTTACATTCACAAAATTTTAGTATATTTTGATTCATGAATAGGATATGCATTACTGGAAGACACCCTTAAGAAAATGTTCTGCTCTACCCAGTCAAATGCTTTTAAAAATAATTAACAGTCAATAAGCACTATAATATTAATTTTCTATATCTTTAAATCAATTATAGCATTAGAAAGAAATGATCTATTATGATAAATCACTTTCAAAAGAGTACTTATTCCTTGTTAATAGAGTCATCAAGGATGCCCACTATGAATATGTAGAAAATATAATATAAATTATATACATATACATACATATATATTCATACACACACACACATATATATATACACACACATGTACATATTCCTTTAAATAAATCTTACTTCTGAATACGTATGATGAAGAATGCTTTCCACCTCTTGTCAGAAAGGTCTAGAATTAGATATACAGTTTTAGACATAACCAGTATGTGATTTTATTTTGCTTAATTATATTTCTATTACATGCCAGGGATTTTTGTTTAGGAAGGGTGAGGTGTTTGAAGGGCTGTGAGGAAAAAAAACAACACCCTCCTTCCCCTCCAAAAAAGAAAGAAAAGAACATTGATGAAACATTTAAAAATGCATAAGAGAAAGTAGAAAGAAATTCAGAATAAAGCACTGGAAATTTGCACAGTGTTATGAAGCTATTGAGAATGTTTTGAAGAGATCAAATGGAAGTTCAGAGGAGGACATGAATAGGACAGTTGTTAATATGGTGTCAAATGTTATATTTTTAAAAGAAACTCTACATAATGGGAATTCATGGCTTCATGTACAATCCTATGGGTCTGATCTTATTTTCAAAAGGAAATATTCAATTTTATTGACACTTGTCAAATTCATTTTATGTAATATATGTACATTATATATATGAATATTTACATATGTATGTGTATGTGTGTATAATATCTAGCATTTATATAGCATGTTAAAGTTTGCAAAGTGTTTAGCAAATTTTATCTATCTTATTTTAACTAAAGACTCTAGGATGCAGGTGCAATTTATTATATTTTACAAATTAAGAAACTGAGGCAGGTAAAAGTGAAGTGACTTGTCCAGAATCAAACTAGTAGTAAGGTTATATTTGAACTCAGGTCTTCCTTACTCCAGATTTAAGGCATTATCCACTGGGTGACCTAGTTGCTTTATATTCACACACACATGCATACATATGTAACAGTTAAGTAAGATCATGCATACATATATAATACTTAAGTAAGATCATGTCACATCTAAGATATTTTTGTTGTCCCAGTGCTTCATAGAGTTCCTTACATACATTGTCTTTATAAATTTTTCTTTAAAATTAAAAATATAATAATGTGTAAATTTTTATATCATTCTGTATTTGTAAAAGTTATGTAATTGGTTATTTCTATTCATTGGTAATATTAGGATACTACCAAAGACCCATTCTATTTGTCTTTAATATGATTGTGGAAAAAATTCTAGCATTTGAATATTTTAAAAATTCCTTTTATATGAAAATATGCTATTTATTTTGCAACTCATCTGGATAAAAATTGAAAGAAAATCAGTTAATATCCTGAGTAATATTATTTCAAATACCTGGATATTTAGAAACTTTTTTGGAACTTCACCAGGAGGTATTCAGTATATAAAAATACCTTAACATTAAGATTTTGCTAACTGGTTCTGTTTACAACAAAAGAACAACAAAATAGTACAGGAAATAGCCATCTGTAAACCGATGTCAGATTCCTCATTTCTCCACAGGCTGAAATCTGGACTCTATCTCTTCACTTCTTCATCTCAGAAGATCATTCTAACCTTGGAATTCACACATTGAAAGTACTATCTACCCCTATGGCTTCTCCTCCTCATTGGATGGCTCCCCCCAAAACTTCCATTTAAAGAGGTCAATGATGTCTCATTCACTCTCCAGGCCAAATTCCTGACTTCTGCACCACAGTCATCTCCAAATCCACCCACCCACACCCACACACTCCTTTTATGCTTCTTTTAGTCTGTTGCTTCCCACATTGGAGTGTTAGCTTCTTGAGGGCAGGGGTTGTCTTTTTTTAATTTTTTGCTTTTTGCATTTCTAGGTCAGATATTTACCAAAATAATTATTCAAAATTTCATTGTTTGTTCATTGGTCCCAACCAATGATTTTAGGGTTGTTGAAAACTCCTCTTTGGGAAAACCTCACTAACAGAGCAAACTGACAACTAATCTTCAACAGATAGAGACTAAACAACTTTAAAAGGGTCACAAAAACAGTAGCAAGTATGTCTTCCTTCCTTTCTATTATGAGGATAGATCACTAAACACTATATCATGTTACCTTTTATTAAATAAGATTATTTCATCTGCACAATGTAAAAATATACTTGTATAAATTCATAGCATTTTATAAATGATTATGTTTGCATTCTCAACTATTACTTATTATATTCAATAATTTAACAAACAAAATAGAGGATAATAGTAATATTTGTGATAATTAAAATGTAGAGGTGACAAGTGGCCTTAGTGAGTGATGAGAATTCCCTTTTTTTTAAACAAAGGGTTTTAAATATTCTAGGAATTTGCTTTTTAGATTCAAGAATATTCCTATCCCCCACTACATCTACTAGATATCTGATGAAAAACATGAATTTCTCAAGAGATCATACCTTTTAGTAGTTGAGCATAATGTGTCTTATAGAAATAGCAGTTACACTAAAAAAGCTATTTATATTTTACTATTGATAAAATCTAGTCTTATCTATAATTAGAGAATTTCTGAGTTACTGATGTTGAAATGATTTATGTCACCCCAAAGCAATGGAAAAGAAGGATAAGCTTAAGAATTGTGTTAATCAATTGAAGATCAGATATTGTCTTCTGAAGAACAGTTAATATGGGCATAATTAAAACAAATGTCTGATTCTAAAGAAGATATTTCCTTTAAAAATCTTACTAGTGAGCATAAGCTTTAAGGAAAGAATATTAGATCACACTGCAAACTATTATTTCTTAGTTTATCTGATTCCTTGGTTAATTTTCTAGAGAATTTAATTTAATACTCTAATAGTTAATTTGATTTTATTTATCAAATAAATACTAATTCAATATTAATTATTAGATAACTCACATTTTTAAATGTGTGTATATGTATACAAAAATATGCATACAATGCATTTTATAAATTTGATAACTTTGTGATTTGTTGACAATATAAACCTGCAAAATATATATTTATGCAAATACATATGTAGGTATATACATGCACATGTATATATTCATATATTTATGTGTATGTATGTGTGGATTTTATACATGTATATGCACACAGATATAGATGTAGATAAGAAATTTCATTGATTTGGAAGTGCCCTCCAATAATGGATATCATAACACATTAATTTGTACATCTTATTCTTGAAATAGCCATAGGTCTAAAATTGGAAGTGATCTTAGAAGTCATTTGATTCAACCACCTTCATTTTAGAGATAAGGGAACCGAGTCCCAGGAAAATTAAGTCACTTGTCCATGACAGAACTACTAGTAAGCATCAGAGGTTTGTTTTAAACTCGAGTCCACTGATTACTGATCTAATGCTCATTTCATTGCACTATGTTGCTTTGTTTTCACAGCTTTACCATAAGAGGTCTATCCACTATGCTAGAAATCTTCATTTTCTCCTAACATCATGAGAGTACCAATGGAGCACTCTGGCTACCCATCTATCAACCCTAATTTTCACCACATCATCAGCTTTTCTTTTGTTTCTATCACACTTCTATTCTTCTTGAATTTATTCCATAGCTCTCTTCCCCTCAGAAACTATTCAAATTCCATACTTTCCTCAAATTTCCCAAACATTCCTCTAGTCCCTTCTTCTCAACTAAGAATGTTCATCTTAACTGAGAATAGAGGCCAAAGAAGTGGGGTCACAAAACTCTTGTCATCTCTTCCATTTTCTATTTTTTCTCTCAGTATCTGATAATGAGGTGGCCCTTCTTTTGCTATCGCCAACCCCTCTATATCCCTTCCTGTCATCTCCATCAGAATACAACCTTCTTTATTCTCCCTCTCAAGTCTTCAACCTCTCCCTAATTATTATTCCCTTTTGTGATAAGACAGTGATTTTCTGATGCAGCTCCCCTTACCCTGAGACAGCTTTTTCCCAACAAACACAATTTCCACACAACTTCCTTAGACCTTGGCTTCTCTAGTGGCTTCCCTAATAAAACTTCCTTCTCTCATGAAATCTTATTTGTCCCCAACTTCTCTGATATGACTTCTTGGACTAGAGCCAATTCAAATTCCAAGCCATGTGGATTCTGCTCCTCTCAGAGTTGGTGGGAGCCTGAAACCACCTGAGTTGCAATACCTTGTTGACAACCAGATTCATTTCCACATGTAGAAAAATGTGATTTCATCCTAAGAAGCTAAAAACCACTGTATCCTTGCTATATATCATTGTCATGTGTGGGAAAGTATATGTCCTCTTTTACTAAATGACTCATCTTGTCCTAACATTGAACCTGAAGCAAGAAAGCTCTGGTTTTAGAGCACCACCTATGATATCTTTTCTACTGCCTTTACATGTACTCTTGGCCCTTGATTTAAAACAAAACAAAACAAACAACAAACAACAACAACAACAACAACAACAACAAAAACCCTTCTCCAGACTCTACCATTCCTTCAGGTTTAAGCAATTACAATTCTATTTCTCCTCCATTTCTTAAATAAACTCCTAGGTGATAAGGATGAAGGTGGGGAGATTTATCTGCATTTTTTTTTACCTCTCATTCACTTTCCAACCCCTTACAATCTGGCTTTCAAACTATTAGCTCAATTGAGGTTTCTCTCTCCAGGCAACAAGGAACTCAACTGATACATCTGGTGGTCTTTTTTTCAGTCCTCTTTTTTCTTAATCTATTTAATTTATCTAGTATTATTGACCACTTTCTTCTGAATGTTTTTTCACCTGTGATATAAAGGGGAACAGAAGTAGAGATCAATACCCTTAACCCCCTAATAGGATTTGTCCATCTCAATTACTTCCAGAAACAATGAAGGGAATACCCATAAAAGTTATTGTAAGGGCCACAGTGAAAGCTGAAGAGTCACATCCCATTTGTGGCCAAAGACAACATCCCTTGTATTTCCCAGTTCAGATTCTTACTGAGGTTGCAAAATGAGATTAGACCAGAATGTCTGTGACTATAGCTCCCTCTTGACACCACCCTATCCCAATATGAATTTCTTACTATACCATATGGGTTTTGGCTTAATGATGAAGAAGGAAGGGAGGGGAATTCAAAATACTACCTCTCTCATTTAATTTAATAGTTGATGGAGGTACTATTCCACCCATTGAATATATTATCATTATCTTGAAGAAAATAAAACAAGTGCATAACAATAATTCTAAATTTCTTCCTCAGGAGCAAACACAGAGTCAGCCAAATGTCCAGATTCAAGAAAACAAATTTCTCAAGTTTCATTTTCTTACTTATTTCTTTGAATAAAAAAAAAAGGAAAAAAAACTATGCCAATATTAGTTAACATTGCTTCTATGGGTCCATGGAGAAAGCTGAGAATTAAGTGGTAGGAAAAGAGGAATGGTATAAACTAAAACTTTGAGATAGTCTTTCTATGAACTATTATTTAAGAATTGTCTACAACCTTCAAGATAATTTTATTTGTTTAATTTATTGTATAATGTATTGTGGGCCCATTTAATAATTTTGAAAAATATGGATGTGTCAAATGTGGTAGAATTATTTCTCACAAAGAAAACACACACACACATCATGCATGGACACACATACACACATCACAAATACACCTACACAAATACACATACACATACACATATACATAAACATGTAGATGCCTCCAGGAAATTGCAACATTCTTTTTGGCATGAAGAACATTTGTCTCTTTATTTGTTTATTTACAGAATCACAATATTTTGTTGAAGCTTGTAAAAGAATAAAATGACAATCCATGATGTGTATATAGTTTCCTAGATCTATTGCAATAAATAACCTGGCAACCTGGTTGGCAGTCCCACCCCCATGGTGTAAGAACTTTGGTCTAGGGCCTCTTCAGCAGCAAATTATATGATTTTGTACTTATACCTAGGTAAAATAAAAGCATTAGTTGTGTATAGGTGACTTGATTAATAATCTGATCAGTGGTTAAATTACTGAAGACACAGTGTGATTGACAAGTTAAAGTGTGTTTGTATTTACTGTGCCCATGCTGCTTAATCATTGTTGATTTGATTACCCCTTACATGTGTTATCACACATTTATCCTGCTGATGTAATCAATCTGTTCAAGTGTTATCTGGGAAGTAAGGAAAAGTACTTGGCTACAAATGAAAAGTTGATAAATGAGAGTAAAGATCATTGAAAAGAAATTATTTTCAAAGTACAAATAGGATAAAAATAAAAGCCTGTACTTGTAAACAACTCAGATTTAGTTTAAATTCAGAAACTTTGACAGCTTTCTTCTATTTTCTCCTATAGAAAAGTTTTTTTTTGTAAAGGAGTCTTTCAAATTTACTCTTTTAAAAAGATATTTCAAAACTCCCAAAGTGATCCTCAGATGCACTGATAACTTCAAGTAGATATCACTTTAAAAATAATGTTTGGAAAATATTCAGTGATTATTTTTTGTAGTGTAAAATCAAGATCTCACAGCACACTAATCTGTAAACACAGGATTGTCCATGCCTGTTAGTCTCTGTTTACTGGAAACACACTGATAATACAAGCATTTCTATAAGGTTCCTAATGTACATTGATAACATTCAGTATCTAATAAATTCTCATAAAGGTCCATCATCTCTAAAAGATAGATTACTTCCTAAGATTGAAAAAAAAATTCAGTCATGACCTAGGAGTAGTCTCTGTCTTTTTAGTCCTTATTCAATATGCAATTTCCATTTCATAATGATTTTGATTCAACAAAGATTTAGCAAGTGTCTAATATGTATAGGAATTGGTACTAGAAATAATGAGAAATGGACATACTCAATGCTCTAAAGCAACTTAGAGTCTGAAGACCATAAAATATGGTACAGTAGGAGGAAACAGGACAAACAAGCTCTTCTCAAACTATTCAGAAGAAGACTGAGCAAGTTTCAGTGAATCTAAGAAGAAACAATAATGGGTCATTTTTCCAGTCCAAGATCATGAATTTGGCTTGCAGACAAATGATCAGAACGATAAATGTGGAATAGAGGTGCACTTGTAGTTCTTTCTGTCAGATTTCTAAAGTAGGTTCTTGGAGTTCTAGTCTCAGCTCTGTTGTCCTGACCCCAGAGAGTGATTTTGTAGTCAACATAAAATGCATATCATGGATGGACTATATGTTCTGTTGCTTTGACCCTGAAATACATCTAGGACTTGAGCCTTGGGAGACCAACCAGAGTAGTGGATATTGAATTAGGGGTCATCTGGCAACTCTATGGCTCTAAAATGATCTGAACCTTGCCATTAACTGACAGGGGTTAAGGTCAGCAATTATCTATGTAAGATCCACAAGGAACAAGTCTATAGGAGTAATGTCTAGAATTAAACCACAGCCTGGAGGCTGGAAAGTCCAGAGGGGCAACAATCAGATTATGCTCTAGATAGTTTAATTTAGAGTCCTGATGTATAACTGTTATCCTTGAAAAAAATACATGACTCAATACTTAGAGAATATAGGATCAAGAGGTTTTATAATACAGACCAGGACCACACAAGTTCCCAGGATTTCTTCCAGAGAGGCATAAAGCCTCAACTTAATAAATCATGCTTAGGAAGTAAGGCTGGAATAATGAGAAAAAAAAGACTCCAACAATAAAACTTATTATGATACCAGACTTACAAGGCACAAAACAACAAGAAGGAAATAATTCCACAATGCCTACAAGCAAAGCCTAAAAGAAATCCACAGCTTGGCCACAAGGTCAAGTACAATTCTTAGGAGAAATGAAACAATATTTTTTAAATGAAATTATATTGTTAGAGGAAAGAATTAGACCTATGGAAGAAAGATGTGGAAAGAGAAATAATAGCTTAGTGCAAATAAGTATGGAATCTTAACCAGGTAACAGATCTAATGAAAATTGTAATGGACCAAAAAGAAGTTACTGGGTCTATGAGAAAACATAACAACAACAACAACAATCACAACAACACAACAACAATAACAAAAACAAAGTCAGAAGACTGAATAAAAAAATTGAAATCAAAGGTAACATTTCACATCAAAAATAGCTGATATGAAAGTAGATAAACTAAGAATCAGTAGAAGACAATCATCCAAGAAGGTGTAATCAAAAAACATAATATAGCTAACATAGTTATCTCCAATAACCATTCCACAAAAAAATCTAGAAAATATACCAGACCAAATCTTGATCAAGAAATCCAAGAAAAAAAATGTAGGGAGCCATTTTTTAGCCCAACTTCAGCACAAGAAAACATACAGATAGGCCTCTGGACTATGACAAGGTTTAGCAAGGAAAGGCTGTAAGGAGCATTTCAGTTCAGGTACTAAAGAATGACTGCCAACAGGTGTTCACCAGAGCAAGATATAGTCTTAAAGCTGGTACAAAGGGCCCTGACCTTGTTTAGGAACCAGGGACAAGTCTTAAATGTTCACTAACCACTGCTGAGTCACAGATCCCACAATCCCACATAGACTGAGAATTGAGTTAAAGTCAAGGTATAGTAATGGGCCCTAAGCTGTGTACTGAGTATAAAGTACAGAAGTAATAAACAACTCTATGATTCTGATGCCAGGAAGGAGTGGAGTCTCAGATGCAGGCCCCAGCATGGTCAGAAGCTTGCAGGGGAATAGCCAGCACATGAAACCCTGACCAAAAGGAAACCTGCAGTTCTGTCACTCTGAACTGGGTGCTCTAGTCAAAGGCAAGCCCACCATGATGTTACTTTGACTCAAACTTAAGCAAGGACCTTGCAGAACTCAGCTCTTAAGGGCAGTGCTTAGATTTTATCCTGGATCAGAGCACATGGCAGCACTGAATGCTTATAGGTTTCTAGATTGTTTCTCAAATGCTGGAAAAATAGCATGATCTATATTCCCCTCTCCCCCAAAAGCAGCATCAGGATCAAAAAACAAAAATGAAACCAAACAACAACAAAAAAAAATTAAAAAAATAAGGCCCAGCACAGAAAATCCAGTTTATTCAAAAGTATCAGAGCCTGAATCTAACCAAAGTCCAAAGTTAAGAAGTAATGCTGAAAGAATGAGAAAATCAAGCAAAGTTCAACTAGGTTTTCTGGAATGAATAAAATGAGTTTTAAAAGGAACCTGAAATAATTTTATAAATGAAATAGAAAACTAAAAGAAACAGTTAAAAATTAAACTATAGCTATAGAAGAAAGAATTGGAAGGATAATTAACAGCTTCAGACAAAAGGCACAAAACCTTAACTAAAACACAAATTCTTTGAAAATAGAATATAAGTTAATATTTCTATAAGAGAAAAAAGAAATATGAAAATGAAGCAAAAAAACTAGAAAAATAGAATAAAATAAAAGGTATCATAAATAAAAAAGTAGCTGACTTGGAAAACATCAAAAACAATTTTAGAATTATTGGACAACTCCACAGTGATGACCAAAATTAAAAAAAGAGACTCAATATAACATTTCAATATAACATTTCAAGAAATTATAAATCCCATATCTCATAGAACAGGGAGCAAAGCAAAAATAGAAAGAAGCCACCTTTTACCTCCTAATATTTCCTTGAAAGGAAACCTAAAATAAAAACTCCCAAGAATAATATAGTTGACATCTAGATTTCCTGGTCAAAGAAAAAAAAAAGATAAACTCTTCTACTCTCTATATACATTTAGAGATGTGGCCACTTAGGGATTTCTTTTTTTCTCTTTTTCTTTTTTGCTTGTCTATGTATATTGGTCATGAGGGTTTTATTTTCTTTCTTTATCAATTGGAAGGAGGAGATAAATCAGGTAAGATTTTCATTAATAGAAAAAAATTAAAATAAAAAAGAGGATGAATGCTGCTAAGATTAGAATGGAAACAATAAAATGGAGGTGGGATAGAGAAATCTTCACAAAAAAGTTTCTCTTATAAACGTCTCATTTCCAAGTTATATACAGAACTAATTCAAATTTATAAGAAGATTAATTCTCAATTGATACATGTTCAAAGGAAATGAGTAGGCAGTTTTGAAAGGAAGAAATCCAAGCTATCAATAGCCAAATTAACAAAAAAAAATGCTCCAAATAACTGAAAATTTGAAAAATTCAAATTAAAGTAACTCTAAGGTCCAACCTCCCACCCTTAACACTGGCAAAGTTGACAAAAAAAAAGAAAGAAAATGACAAATACCAGAGGGGCTATGGGAAAACAAGTATATTAAAGCTTGATTGGTAGAATTGTAAATTAGTCCAGCCATTCTGGAAAGCAATTTGGAAGTATTTCTAAGAAATAACTGAACTATGCATGTCCTTTGACAGAGTGATGCTTCTGCTAGGTAATACTCCAAGATAAAAAAGAAAGAGGGGAGGGATGGAAGACTGATATGTAGGACCATACAAAAAAAATGGGTCTTGTGTGTGTATATATGTGTGTGTGTTGGGACACTACATTCTGTAGCTATCTTGAATGGATTTTCTCTTATCTCTTCTTCCTAGGTTTTGTTGGTAATACACTGTAATGTTGATGAGTTATGTGAATTTATTTCATATCCTACAACTGTGCTTAATTTATTGTTTCTTATTGTTTAAGTTGACAATTTAAAGTTTTCCAGACAGACCATATCATCTACAAAATGCAAAGTCCATTTTTTCTTTGCCTATGTTTCCTTTCTTGACTTATTTTTTATCTTAATGATAATAACTAACATTCATGTAGTGTTTTAAAATTTGTAAAATGATTTTTATATATCAACTCATTTTATCCTTATAACAACATTGATAGACAGGTGTTATTATTATTTCTATTCTATAGATGATTTGACAGGCTCAGAAAAGTTAGGTGATTTGCCAAGGGTCACACTGCTAGTGACATTCTGAGGCGGGATTTGAATTCAGGTCTTATGACTTTGACTCCAGTATTCTATCCACTGTACCACTAAATTCTCTTGTTGCTATGCCTAACATTTTACTCACTATGCTGAACAGTAGTAGAAAATAGATATGCTTGCTTTACTAAACTCTAATCTCATTTGGAAGGATTCAAATTTTTCCATTACAAATAGAATTTGCTCTTAGTTTTAGACCAAACCTATATATTATATTGAGGTAAAGTCTATTCCTATGTTAGCAGTTTTTCAAAGAAATATCTGTTGTATTTTGTTAAAAGTATTTTTCTACATTTATTAATATAATAATATCATATTTATTATTGTTGTTATAAATTTAGTTTCTTGCATTTGTAATCTGCCTTATATTGAAGCAATCCTGCCTTCTAAATATGAATCCAACCTCATTTGATTACACCCTCTCCCTCTCTCTCTCTCTCTCTCTCTCTGTATGTGTATGTATGTATTCAACAATGTGACATCCATGTTCTTTAGGAATAGTAGTCTATAGTATTCTTTCTGATCATTGTCTCCCTCTGGTTTAGATATAAGGCCTGTTTTATACCACAGAAAATAATTAGAAGAATATCTTCTTTACTACTTTGCAACAGTTTACATAACATTGAGATTAACTTTTCTTTGAATGTTTGATATAGTTCACTTGCAAATACATCTACTCTTTTAGTTATTTTTTCTTTCAGATTTTATTTGTGACTGTTTAATTTCTTTTTTTGAGGATAGATAATTTGAATTATTTATTCTCTTAATGTGAGAGTTTTACAGTTTAAGTAAGCATCCATTTAACTTATCAATTATGTTTGTATAATTGATTAAATTGTTTCTCAGTTTCCTATATTTCATCTTCAATTGTGAATTCTTTTATTTTCATTCAATTCTATTTTCCTTTCTCTTCTAAAAATTATACTAGTTATTTGTCTATTTTATTAGATAAAAAAGAAAATAGCTGCTAGTTCAGAGAGGATTTAAATAGTTTGGTTTTCTTCTCTGTTAATATTAAACTATATTTTCAAGAAAACAATCTTGTCCCTTTCTTGAACATACTCATCTTTATTGAAATGTAACCTGTAAAAAGAGACCGTGATTGAGAGTAATAAAGAAAGCCAGGCAGACACAGGTCTTACTCACTAATACACATTATCAAGCTTTGTCTCTCCATAGAGCTAAAATCAATCAGCTTTGCAGCCACCCTAAATATGAGAAAATTCAAAATTGCATCTCATATGAAATTTTATTCAGATACCTTGTTCTCATATGTCTGTATCTCTGTGACTTTGGAGTCTTTGAAGTAGTCACTCTAAAGGATAATTCTTTAAAAGGAATACAAGAGAAATGATATTGCAAGCTAAAGAAAATCACCCCAGAGAGAATTGGGCTATCCTGAATACCCCAGTGCTCCCAAGTCATTTTTGTAAATAAGATTTTAGGAAAACATTCTTTCATCAGCAAATATAATGAGCATCATATTTTCCAAAGACCTTTCAAAAATATAAAGATATATTGACATATCTGGAGTTGCCTTATGGATAGTTAAGTTAGGGGACTACAAAAATGGAAAAATGATTTTACTTGTGTGAAATTATATCATAGCAAATGTCTCTAAACATGATTATGTTGTGCCTGAATCACCTTCATTTTTCATTGATTTCTGGGATTTTACTTTATTTCCTCACTATACATTTTTAATAAAAAAATGCCTATTTATTTGCTTAATTTATGATATTGACCAATTGTGGAAAACAATTCAACACATAAAGTGTTATTTTTGCCAAATACTTAAAGGCAAAAGGACAATTTCAAAAAATATATTATATAACTCATTTTTATGTCCTCTGAAATACAGCATATGACAACTTAGGAACACTTTAAATGAATGTGCATATCCGACCTAGAATTAAATAATAATTCACCATTTTATGCTCACAGAAAGAAAAAATAATAATAAAATAAATAAATATATGAAACATAAAATATACACATAAATATATAAAATAATAAATATATAAAATAATAAAAAATAAAAAATAAATTAAAATTTCAGAGAAGCATTATCCATATCCATTATCCATATATATGTATCGATATAATGTAAGCCCAGACAAGTATTTCCCCTTTCCCAAATTTAGTATTTAGCAAAAATACAGAAGGAAAACTATTTTGACAGAAACAGAGAACTACAGAATTGGAAAGGACCATAATAGCTATATAATTTGCTATACCTCCTTGAGAGGAATCTCATCAAAGATGTACCCAACAAATAGTTTTCCAGACTCTGTTTAAAGACCTCTAATGAAAGGGAACCTATCATCTCTTGAAGCAACCCATTCCACTTCTGATCAGCTCTTAATATCTAGACAATTTTCCTCATAATAAGTTTTGATTTGCCTTTTTGCAGTTTGTGTCTATTACTTGCTCCTGATTCTGCCTTCTGGTATCAAATAGAGTAAGTCTAATTCCTCCTCTAAATAACAGCCCTTCAACTACATGAAGATAGCTATCATGTATTCTTTAAGTCTTCTTTAGGATAAACATATCACGTTCCTTCAACTGATGCTTATATGACATGGTTATAAGACCCACCACTATCATGTCTGCTTTTCCCAGAAGACTCTCTGGATTGCCAATAGTGTCTTACATTCTGTACTGTTCACTTCTGAATACAATATTCCACCTTAGTTTTGATGAAACCAAAGTAGAGTAGGACTATTACTTTCCTATTCTTGGAAACTATGTCCCTCTTTATTTCAGTCTAAGATTATGTCACCTTTTTGGTTGAAACATCACACTTTTTACTCATATTGAGGTTGGTGTTCACTAAATCCTTCAGATATTTTTCAGAACAAGTTGTAACCATGATTCAGCATTCTTCTTCAACTTTGCATCATATACTCAATTGTGAAATTAACTTTTTTTGTTCCTGTATGAAAGATATTATATTTATCTCTATTAAGCTTCATTCAATTTCATTCATCCTAAAGCTCAAAACTTTTAAGATCCTTTTATATGCTAATTCTGTTGTCTAATGTGTGAGTTGTCTCTCTCAATTTTATGTCATTTGCAAATTTTTGAGCAAGGTATACATCCCTCTCTATATCTCAGCCAGCACCATATGCCCATAAGAAAGTAAGATAAGAAAGTCACATGCCTGCATGCCTGTGAGTAATAAACTGACTGTTTTATGATCATTTAAGTGCTTATATTTCTTCTTGGTACATTCTCACTAATGATCTTTTTACACACACACCCAGAAATAAATATGGTGGGGACTTTGCAAAGAAAGAAACAGAATTTCAGGACCAGAAAATACCACCCCAAGGTTGGGACGGAAGAATTTTTTTTGATTGTAATTGTAAATGTGACTCTTCTTACCCAAGGAGGTTTTTTTTTTGTTTTGTTTTGTTTTGCTTTGTTTTTAATTTTTGTATGTTCTCAAATATGGCTATAAGTTCAGATTTAGGAGAATGTGGTTCTATCTCAGATCTTACCATTCTTAGTATATATCCTTTTGTAAAAGTTAATTGACATTATTGGTCAATTGATATTGAGACTTTCTGGGCAACTGATTAAATTGTATTGGAAAACATAGTATTAGGGGGACATGTATGATAGCATTAGAAATGCTAACCCCTCACAATTAGCTCTAGAATTGCGAGGGGAGAAGTAGCTTTTTTCTTTGAATAATATTTAATTTTTTCCGAGATAGGTAAATATGATTTTTAACATTCATTAAAAATAATTTCCAAATTCTCTCCCTCTCTCCTTTTCCACAGCCCTCCCTGAGATGGTAAGCAATCTGATATAGGTTACACATGTATAATCATGCAAAATGTATTTCCACATTAGTCATGTGAAAACAAAAGCAGACAAAACACATACACACAAACACATATAAAGAAAGTGGAAAATATTATGATCTGATATCCATTCATACTCCATCAGTTCTTTCTCTGGAGGTGGAGAGCATTTTTCATCATGAGTGCTTCAGAATTGTTTTGGGGTCAATTGAGAATAGCTAAGTCATTCAAAGTTGATCATCATACTATATTGTTGTTACTGTGTACAATGTTCTGGATCTGCTCATGTAAGTCTTTCCAGTTTTTTTTTTCTGAAATCATCCTGCTCATCATTTCTTACAGCACAATAGAATTTCATCACAATTATACTTCACGACTTATTCAACCATTCCCCAATTTATGGATATCCCCTCAATTTCCAATTCTTTTCCACCACAAAAAGAGCTGTTATAAATAGTTTGTAAAGATAGGTCATTTTCCCCCTTTATTAGATCTTTTTGGGATATAGACTTAATAGTGATATTGCTGGACCAAAGGTATACAGTTTTATAGCCCTTTAGTCACAGTTCCAAATTGCTCTCCACAATAGTTGGATCAGCTCACAAATAACCAACAGAGCATTGGTGTCCCAAAATTTTCCCACACCCCATCAACATTTTTCATTTTTCTTTTCTGTCATGTTAGGCAATCTGATAGGTATGAGGTGGTACCTCACAGTTGTTCTAATTTTCAATTCTCTATTAAGTAGTGATTTACAGTATTTTTATATGATTATAGATAACTATGATTTCTTCATCTGAAAACAGCCTGTTCATATCCTTTTACCAATTATCAATTGGGGGATGAATTGTATTCTTATAAATTTACTCAATTCTCTACATATGTGAGAAATGAGACCTTTATCAGAAACACTTGCTGAAAGGTAAAGAAATAACTTCCTCTGGGGTCCTAAGCCACCAAATCATTAAGTCTGGAAAGTTGAATTCAGAAGAGAATCTACACCAGAATTTCCTCTTATAGATTCCTCCATGTTTTGAAGGATCAAATTATTGCTAAGGTTAAGTTTAAAACTTATTATTTTTCTTTTCTTTTTCTTTCTTTCTTTCTTTCTTTCTTTCTTTCTTTCTTTCTTTCTTTCTGGAAATTGGGGTTAAATGACTTGCCCAGGGTCACATAGCTAGTAAGTGTCAAGTGTTTGGTCTGAGGCTGGATTTGAACTCAGGTCCTCCTGACTTGAGGGCCAGTGCTCTATCCACTGTGCCACATAGCTGCCCCTTAGAACTTATTATTTGGCTCTGAAAAATTGAAATCCTTTATCACTACTATATTATTATTGTTACTACTCCAACTACTCCAGCTACTCCTACTCTTACTCCTACTCCTACTCCTACTATTACCACATTATATATTTGCTTCCTAAACTCATCTATTTGAATTTTTTTCTCTGTCTAGGTGATCTAAAATATATTCCAATAACAAAATCATTGTTTATTCTCTCTTCTCAGTCATCCATTCAAATAGATTATTGTGTGAATTATTTAGAGGTAGTTGATAGTTTTGATATAGTTTGATTGGGTCATAGCATTGATCATTTTGGGGTTTATGTATTTGTACATTTACTTAGACTAGACATGTTCAAAATATTTTACCTTAACTAGATGGAACCAGATTGAATTGATTTTCCCATCCTTTTATTTTTTAGTTCTCAATTTGTTGAGATCTAGATTTAATGTTATCTACAAGCACTTAATTAATTTTTATTTATATTTTAATTGTCATTTTAAAAATTATTATTTTGAGAAAATGTTATATATAGCAAAAATTATACTTCTAAGGAGCATACATAAATAACTGTTAGGAATGTTGAAGTTTATGAGGTAGCTGATTGTTTCAAGAATCTTAGAAGCCCATAGTGAAACAAAATCTTTTGTAACAATGTATTCATGAATGTATGGTAAAAAATGAATAAAGAGCACTAATAACTGACAAAGGTTTTGCTTCAAAATCAGTTAATAATCATAAAATAGGAAAAGATATTTCAAAAACTCTAAGAGTTGGAGAGGTTGTTATTAATCCTTTGAACTGTAGCAGAGTATTCTTGAATTTGAATGTTGAAGAACAGTTAGAATACAACTTAAAAAAATACACTGATTTCTCTTGGTTTGAAGAACAAAATTCTCATCAGGGGAAAGATAATACCATATCTGAAGTACTAAGGTGTGAAAAAAAACATTTTTTTTTTGCTCAAACTCACTGTTTTACTAAAGATTTTGCTAAAATTGTTGTGAAGAAGTATATATGAGCAAATAAGATTTGAGGAAACTTTAAATTTTGCACTTCCACTTCAAAGCATTATACTATCAGCACACCTTGAAATATTGTCCCCAATGAGGTTAAGATGAACTCTGACAAATATATTTATATTCTAAAGGCATAATTATTCCAGAATTATAAGATTTTTCGAATTGAGATGGAATGTTCTACCATGATCTTTACTATAAAGGTTTAAATATTATCAAAGAGATGAGATAAAAAATGTTTCAGTGACCTTGGAACTCACCTGATTTAAAACCCATTGAGAACCTATAGGCTATAATCAAGGCTTGACTTTGAAAAAAAATAGTGTTGGTCAGAGATATATGTAATATCATATGTGATAACAATTGGGTTTCAAGATGATGATTTAAAGAATGTGTCAGAACAGTTAGAACTCAATGCCAAATCCTGAAAGAAGTGATTGCAATAAAAAAAGGACTTATTTTATACTTAAAAGTTTTTTGTATGTAAAAATTTGGTAAGATTTATTGCATAATGCAATTATTCCACTTTGTCCCAGTTAGTTTGCACACTCCTATAATCTCTGTCATATCGGACTCTGGAAAGGTTTAAAAAGTTATCATGTAGAGTAATAATGAAAACAGATATCGCATCTCTGCCTCCACATGTTAAAAATATTCTTTGCTTTATTGCCCGAGAATATTTCATTATTATGTAATAAATAATTTTTACACAACATGATCTCTCAAGGAAACTGGGAAAGTTATAGAAATACTACGTAGAAATGAATCCAAAACACATGGTTCCAGTTGTTAGATATATTTTATCCTAATAGAGATGGCTGTATGGTATGGAAACATTTTAGAATAAAATAACATCATACAAACAGATATGGATACCTGTCAACATGCAAATTAGACATTTTTCCCTTTTTTTCTTGTTCTTGTTTTATCTGTCCTGATATATTGTATTTTAGCCTTAATATGTAGCAAGTTTTAATTTAATTTAACTTAACATATACTTATTAAAGGTTATATCCAAGGCATTGTCATTGGATTTTGGGCATGTGTGGCTTGACTAAATTCTAGGTTACTTAATTTTATACAATATATAATTTTCTCCTCCATTAAAACCCTACACTAAATTTTCATCATGGCATGGAACTAAAATTGCATTTTCTAAGGTTTTGCTAAAGGAGTCTAAGCTCTAGCAAGTCTTACCCTGAAAGAAACCACATGCAAAATTGTGATTTTCACTTTCTGCAATTCAGGCAAGAGGCAGGAGATGGGGTTCAGAGTTTGAAGGTTAAATTGGAGTGTGTGCACTTTGGAAAGGAGATGAGTTCTGAGAAAATATGTGGTTTCGAAGATACTAAAAGGGGAGGAACGATGCACTGAAATGATGCCACTGACACCCCAGGGACCAGATGAACAGAAGAGTCAGTATGAATAAAACTATTGATTGCTATCTGGAATGAATTTCCTACCCTAAGGCAAAACCTCAATTTCCCTACCATAGTTATGATTCTGACTTTGTTGCCAAAACCTAGCTCTCTTAACTGGAGAGACTTGTTGGCAAGGAAAAGAAGGAAGAAAGTAAACAAGCATTTATTAAACATCTACTAAACGTCAGGCACTGTGCTGATCATTTTACAAATATTATTTCATTTGTTTCTCAAGACAGCCCTGCAAAGCATATGCTATTGTTATTTCTATTTTATAGTTGAAAAGACTGAGGAAGACAGGAGTTTAAGTGACTTGCTTAGGATCACACAGCTAGGAAGTGGCTGAGGTTATATTTGTGCTCAAGTCTTCCTGACTCCACGCCTGACTCATTCCCCTGAATCACTTATCTGCCTCTAAGGGCTTAGTCTTCAGGCAGATGATAATTTATTTGGTCACAAGTCATGAAACACTATATTAAGCTTTGGAGATTCTGTGATCTGCAGTATTGAGGGGGTGGGGTGGGGCAGAAATAAAGAAACAACCACAAAGTTGAAATCACAAAGCTCTGAAATATGGAAGTAAGTTTTGAATAGTCTATTACTGGTGTATTCAATTAATTTCTTATCTATGTAGGGACTTTGGTTGATTTCATTGAGTTTATCTAAGTTGGTCTTTAATGTTTTCCCCCCTCAGTCCAAATTTGTATTTCTAGCATGTTTCTTTTCATGGCATCTTATCACCTGAAGTACTTACTTTTGATTTATTATTGCAAAGTAGCATTAGAGCAGCTATTTTCTCTGCAGTGCTTATAGCCTTCAACAGGATAAAGAAAACACCACATCTGTAATCAGCCTGGTAATGAGCAAAAACACCATGAGATAAGTAGAGGATTGTATCCTGGGTTCTCAGAAATTGTTAAAATCTTTAGCAGGTTGAGAGAAGGGAGAGCTAGAGAAAGGAGGAGAGCTGCATTTTGAGGTTTAATTAAAGGATTATATAATCTACTAGGTTTGTGGATTAGATATAACTACAGCAGTCACCAGAGCACACATATTTTTGATGGATTAAGAAATTTGCATTTTTGTCATGCAAACTGAAGCTAACTCCTGGAGTTTTACATTTATTTAATCTGTAATTTTGGTCTATTTACTGAGTTAAAATGTAGTGTAGCATTAGCTAGGATGTAGAAAGTTACTAAACAGTAGGAGGAGGCAACTGCCTTGAAATGATCAAGAATGCAATTTTCTATGCATATGCTCACTTTATTAAAAAATACTTCAGAAGAAACCTCTGAAAACATTAAGGTATGAGTGACCTGATTACCTCTGTGAAATTTAACCAGAGTACCAGCAAACAGCTTTTTATTAAAAAGAAAAATAAACAAAAACCCATATTCCTCGTGTAAAGGAATAGGAAAGAGAAGCAGCATGATACAGTGGCCAAAGTGCTCACCTTGAAGTTAAGGAAATGTGGGTTTGAGTCCCTCCTCTGACACTTACTGGCTGTATGTTCTTGGGAAAGTCTATTTTTTTTTTTTTTTGCTTTTTGATGAGGCAATCGGAGTTAAGTGACTTGCCCAGGGTCGCACAGCTAGTACGTATCAAGTGTCTGAGGCCAGATTTGACCTCAGGTCCTCCTGACTCCAAGGCTGGAGCTCTATCCACTGCACCACCTAGCTGCCCCTGGAAAGTCTCTTTACGTCTCAATGCCTAAAGGAATTGTCTAAGTCAGACCATAAATTGCAGAGGAGCTGTCAATTTGTATCAGTAGAAAGAACTCCATATATTGATGACTAGGTGTTTATTTATATTTTTTGCAGGGGGGATGTCAGGAGAGGTGTTGAAAGATCAGAGATAAACTAATCTATGGCTGTATCCAGGAGGACTTGACCAAAAATATTAACTACTTCATTACAAAAAAGGAGAATAAAAATGTTATCAAGTGTGATAATTAAACTTCTCTCTTCCTTTCATCGGAACTTTTATGGGGTGCCAATATTCAGTGATACATGGAAACATATGTATATGTATATATATATATGTATATATATGTGTGTGTATATATATGTATGTGTGTGTGTGTGTGTGTGTGTGTGTATATGGTAAGTAGTAGAAAAAAGTAGAAAAGTCCAGAAATTATTTGTCTGTCTGTCTCCTGGGTCACTAAATTTTAACTTCCGCAGTTTCAATAGTTATTGTAGAACCAACATAGAGGAACATCTCAACTTCTAGGGATGGAATGAATTGAGATGTTTAATTTGGAGAACAAAAGAGGTTTGACGATGTCTATCATCAAGTATTTCAAGACTAGTCATATAGAACAGGGATAGATGAGACCTCTTTGTCCCCAGAGCAATGGGTAGAATTTGAAAAGTGGAATTTTGGGCTGGATGTGAAGGGGAAAAAACATAAAACAACAACTTCCTAAGTTAGAGTTATCCAATACAGGAATGAGTTGTTTTGAAATATAGTGTATTCCTTCTCATTGAAGGCCTTGAAGCAAAGCCTAGGTGATTACTTATTCCTCATGTTGCAGCAAAGATTCTTTCCTGCACATAGGTCCAACTAGAAGACCCACACATGAATATGCATATATATGTATATGTATGTCAGTACATATACATGTTTATATGTGTGTGTATGTTTACACATACATGTATGTGTAAATATAAATGTGTAGTTGTTTTCGTTCAGCTGTTCAGTCCTGTCAGACTCTTCATGAAGGTAAGGACCATAGCACACCAGGCTCTCCTATCTTCCACTAACTCCATATATCTTTCCAAGCCATGAGGCTTCCATGACACTATCTAGATATCTTATACTGTGTTATCCCCTTCTAATCTTCTACTTTTGCCTTCAACCTTTCCCAGCATCAGTTTCTTCTTCTCATTGTGTGGTCAAAGTATTTAAGCTTTAGCTTCAGTATTTAACCTTCCAATGAAAGTCTTAATTTAGTATTGACTGATTTGATCTCCTTGCTATCCAAGTGATTCTCCAGTCTTCTCCAGAACCACAATTCAAACGTATAGATTCTGCAGTGCTCAACTTTCCTCCTAGTCCAACTCTCACAGCTATACATTGCCACTAGAAAAACTGTATTTGTCATAGCTTTCCTTTTAAGGAGCATCTTTTATTTTCATGACTTCAGTCACCATCTGCAGTCATCTTTGAGCCCCAGAACATAAAATCTGACACTGCTTATCTATATTTATATATAAAAACAGTTAATAAGTATATACATATGTATGTGCATATGTATGTACACATACACATATATAATAATACATACATCTATATGTATGTATATATTATGAGTGAGTAATTCAAGAATGAGAATCTGCAAACAATTTTGTAAATATTTTATTTTTTCAGGTAGATTATAATTTGTCCTTAGTAAATAAGAAAAAAAATATTAATTCAATTCAATGAGAACTTTAACATGTTGAGAAGTTTTGGTTTGGGGTTTTCCCATTTTATTTTCATTCTTTCTAATACTGATATTATGTGGTGATCTGTCTGGTATTTTTCTTTTTGACATCATTTCAGTAGCGTACAGTAGAAAGAGTGCTGACTTTGAAGAATTTATCGGACCCAAATTTAAATTTCAGTTCTGACATGCTGCCTACATGACCTTGCTTAAGTCACTTTAATTTTCTGGGCCCTAGTTTTCTCATCTGTAAAATAATGAGTTTGAATAAAATCCCTTCTGGCTCTAAATTTATGAACCAGTGATACCAACAAAGAGATTTCATTTTCACCATTGTCAGAATCATTGATAATATAATGAAATTAAAGTATTTTTGCAAAATGGAAGTGAACTTTAATCACATAAACTTAAGTTCCATTATTAGTCAACAAATAAGATGAATTTAAAAAAAAAGAATGAAAGGAGTTTATTTCAGGAATACAAATGTACACAATTTTTGGTGTGATCCTTCTATCTCAACACATTTATTCCATTGACTGATATTTTTATTCTATCTAAGGAAAAAAATTATTTTGGGTGAAGTATATTAATCATGACTTTTATTTTATATCTTCTTTGAATCCATGACCCTGTAAGTGCATCATTAGATTGCCCTAATATGTGAAAACCAATATCTTGGCCCTCCAGTTTCAACTCTAGGATTGCTCTTCAGGCTTACTTAGCACCATGGGGTACATTTTCCTCGTATAAAATAATTCCTGTTGTGAGAATATCTTTTTGAATGAATTGCTGACTTCATAAACCCTTGAAGCTGACAGTATGAGAAATTTCTGTCCACTTGTCGTCACATAAATCTATCAATGTGGAATCAAATCTTGCTTTTCTCCAACTATCATTCCCATATTCTTCAAACCCTTCCCCCTCATCCCCCGCACATGTATTTTGGATTCTACTTCTAGAACCACCATGATCATTAAGAGACCTTTTCCTTTCTCTTTTCCAGGAGCAACCTTCCACTTCACTTCTTGGCAACAACTCCATTCCATGCCATCTTTACCCTGGCCATTATCCCAACAATTTTCCAAGAATTTTAGATTCATCTTCTGGAACTACCCTGTACTCTAACAGGCCTCCATCTTATTTTTCTACCATTAACTCCAATCTACAATGCTTCCATTATGTACATAATCCCATCTCCTCCCCAAATGAATCTTGGACTCTACCCATGGAATTTCCCTAAATATGATAGGTGGTCTTTACCTTATCTTGCTAAAATCAGGGCTCTACCTCATTGGTTTCATAGTACTGAGAACCAACATTTACAGGGGAGGAATTTGAGACAAAATTATATAAATTCAGCTGCCCTAAAAAAATATGGGCGTTTTGGCAACTGTATTCATGGCACCCAAGTAGTGGCAGTCATGTCTGAAATATGGAGCTTCAGCTTTTTAAAGACAATTTTTACAAGATACAAAGGAAGAAAGAGTTGCCTTGAAAATCTGAAACAAAATAAGCAGTTTTGCTGGCTTTGAAAATCTGAAGGTAAAACTATGTTTTTCTTTAACATAAAATACATTAAAAAGACCCCTTTTCATGTCTTGTTTAGAGAGAACAATTTTGTGATTTAAGTTAGATTATGGTCAGCATTTAGAATAAGGAACTGGAAATGGGAAGGCAGGTGAGGCAGATTTTATGTATAAGTTTGAACTTTTTCTAGTGTACTACAAATTAAACTCGTCAAATTTTATTAAGCAGCTAATATGTACAAGGCACTAAAAATAGTCCATTCCCTTCAAGAGCTTATTTTCTATTAAAGGAATAAATACAGTCTAGACTTTTAGTTTGTAAAATAAGGCTTACTATATTCTGACTCCAAACTATATTTCCAAACTGAGATTTCATTATTTCACTTTGTGAACCTAAGCTCTATCCCAAACAGACTTATGGTTAGCCACATATACTTTTGCGTTCTCACCCCCAAACTTTTACTTTTCCTGTACTTTTATCCAGAAATAACATACCGTCCCATATCCCATCAATCTCTACCTATCAAAATTATCATTTTCTATGTACATTTTAAAAGCAAATGCCTTCCCCTTCTCATCCAGAAATATTCTCTCCTTCCTTTGTCTGAGCTCCCATAAACTCAGTATCTCTTATAGTACTAGTTACAATTTACTTTGTATTCCCAATATACTTGCCTACAAAAATATCATATTGTCCCATTCAAGATTGGATATTCCATGAAAGAAGAGATTGTCTGACATTTTCTCTTTAATTCTCTTGAATTCTCTTGAATGTACTTATAGCTTAGCATAGCTTTGAATCAGGAAGAGACATAAACATTATATGAACCTCGGCAAGTTATTTAATCTTCCAGTGTCACTCAAAATACGTAAAGCCTATAAATCTAAATGTAGGTGCTAGTTTGCGTTGTTTTCTTATCAAGATTCAATATGCCAATAAGAGCATAGATATGGTCCAAACCAACAAACAGCAATAACAAAAACAGCACTTAACACAAAGCAGTGCATAGAGTAGGTAGCAAAGAAATATTTGGTGGATTAAATTAAATGAGTAAAAATAAAGGAGTAAAGTCTGAAGATTTCTATCCTGCTGCCAATTAATAATGGCTTGGAAGAATTGGGATGATTACTTTCTCCTCATGATTTCTCCATCAGCTACTTCCTATAATCATTTTAACTGAATATTTATGAAAATATAAGGAAGAATTCCTATTTTCTAAATTTTTGCTTCTAATTACAGATTGCAAACTTTACATTAAAAGGAGACTGTCAATACTGTGTGACTATTGTAGCAACTGTTGCACTTATGTTTGTTCTGTAAGCATTCATTTGGAAACCTTCATCCTTATCAGAAGGTCAAGGGATGAACATTATCCCAATAGTTTTATATAAATTGTGTGTTAGCTGATTTCCAATCAGACAGCTTGTTAATCTTCCCAGGTTCATTTGAAAACAAGCACTCATCTTACTAATATGCATCAGATGGCAATATGACAGTCATAACAACATTCACGTAAATAAAAGTTTTATCAGAGAAGATAAAACAATATATTTAATAAATTATACATAATATATACATACTAATATGTTGTATATACATACATGATATGTGTGTGAAATGCAGTATTAATTGAATAGCTCAGTTGCTGATGGCATCATTTAAACAGCAATATTCTACACTGAGCATGAATTCTTACAAGGTTGTATTGCAGTTATCAGAACAATAGGTCATTAATTCTTTTTTTTTAAGGTGGGGGTAGGTAATGGGGTTAACTGACTTGCCCAAGATCACACATATAGTAAGTGTCAAATGTCTGAGACCAGATTTGAACTCAGGTGCTCCTGACTCCATGGCTGGTGCTCAATCTACTGTGTCATCTAGCTAGAAATCTCCTTTATCAAGTGTTCTAACGAACTTTATACAGTGAGTTTTGAAGTAATGTCAAAATTCTTAACAACAAATTCCATTTGTTACAAAAAAGTCATGGAGTAATTTATTTGAATGTAAGCATTCATATGGAGTTGAAGATTATTTTAAGACTTGAGATCCCATTACTGTGTCCTAATTGGTTAATTTACTTGAAATAATTCCTTGCTTCATTCTTTAGCCTGCCTCGCGTGACTTTCCTGTTAACATTTACCACTATGGCTTGAATCTGAGTTGGAACATTTTGCCCTTTCTTAATTATCATTATTATCATTAGTATCCATTGCATTATGATGACAGTAATGACACTGTGATAAATTTTAGGACATTTTAGAGAGGATACTCATTGAAAACTTCAAGAAAAGCCAGAGCCCTTACCTTCAATGAGATTATATTTGAGAAAAGATAATACGGACAACAAAAAGTAAAAGATAAAAGACACTTATAAGACTGGAAGGGATCTTAGTCTTATCTAGGCCAAACACCTAATCTTAGAAGTGGGTAAACAGATACCAACAAAAGTGAAATCAATCACCCTAAATTTCACAGCTAGTAAGTGGCAGCATTGTTACTTCAATAAGAATTTATTAAGCTCCTACAATGCACCAGACACCGTGCTAAGGATATAAAGTTACAAAAAAAAGAACAAAAAAAAAACCCTTTACTGGCAAAGAGTTTAATATTCTCATGAGATGTGTACACACACACATACACATATATGTAGCATGTGTGTGATTCTGTGTTTATAAAATACAAAGTGAATAAATGTACATTTATACAAAGTTAAGTTTAAGTTCAAATTAAGTTAAGTTAAAATTAAGTAAGTAAAGTTAAGTAAAATATTTTGGAATAGAGCTGCTATATTTTTGCACATGTAGCTCCTTTTGTCTTTTTTATGATCTCTTTGGGATACAGACCTAGTAGTGGTATTGCTGAATTAAAGGGTATGCACAGTTTGATTGCCCTTTGGGCATAGTTCCAAATTGCTCCCCACAATGCTTGGATCAGTTTACATCTCCACCAAAAGTACATTAGTGTCTCAATTTTTCCGCATCCTCCACAACATTTATTATTTTCCTTTTTTGTCATATTAGTCAATCTGATTTTTGTGAGGTGTTATGTCAGAGTTGTTTTAATTTGCATTTCTCCAATCAAAAGTGATTTAGAGCATTTCTTCATATGTCTTTAGAGAGCTTTGATTTCTTCATCTGAAAACTGCCTGTTCATATCCTTTGACCATTTACTATTGGGCAAGGCCTTGTATTCTCATAAATTTGACTCAGTTCTCTATATATTTGAAAAACGAGGCCTTTATCAGAAACACTTTCTGTAAAGATTGTTTAACAGCTTTCTGCTTTCACTTCTAATATTGGTTGCATTGGTTTTGTTTGTACAAAAGTTTTTTTAAATTTAATGTGGTCAAAATCATCTATCCTACATTTCATAATGCTCTTCATCCCTTGTTTGTCATGAATTTTTACCATCCCCATAGATCTGACAAGTAGACTATTCTTTGCTCTTCTAATTTGATTGCTTCATTGTCTACAGTCCTTTTAGCAAGATGTAGTTTCCTTCCATTTCTCTTTTAATTAGATCTATTTTTGTTTTTACTTTGTCTAAGATTAAGATTTCTACATCTTTTTCTTTTTACTTCAGCTGAAGCATAATAAATTCTACTCCAGTCCCTTACCTTTACTCTGTGTGTGTCTCTCTGCTTCAAGTGTATTTCTTGTAAATAACATATTGTAGGGTTCTGAATTTTGATTCACTCTACCATCCACTTCCATTTTGTGGGAGAGTTCATCCCAGTCATATTCACAGTTATGATTACTACCTCTGTATTTCTTTCCATTGTATTCTTCCTGATTGCCCTCTCCTTTCACCCTTTCCCACCTCCCATGCTTTGCTTCTGTCTACCACCTTCCCTGATCTGCCCTTCCTTCTGTCAGTCTTCAACCTCACCACCCTTTACTTAATCTCCTCCCCTCCTACTTCCCTGTCATGTAAGATAGATTTCAATATTCAAATGATTGTGTGTATTATTCCTTCTTTGAGCCAAAACTGATAAGAGGAATTTTCAGGCAATGTCCATCACCCACCCTCCCATCTTCCCCTCCAATATATAATAAGAATTTCTTTCCTCTTCATATGAGATAATTTACACAGTTCTAACCCTCCCTGCCTTCTGCATACATTGTACTTCCCTTTCTCATTTCTTATTTTTTAATGTCATTCCCTCAAATACATATTATACATGTGCCCTCTGCCTATGTATATTCCATATATCAGGACTATTAGTGATACATTTTTAATAGTTAAGTATTATCTTCCTGTATAGGGATGTAAACAGTTTAACTCTATTGAATCCCTTATGTTTTATTTTCTGTTTTTACCTGTTTATGCTTCTCTTGGGTGTTGATATTAGAGGTCAAATTTTTGTTTGAATTCTGGCATCTCCTTATGAAGTTTGAAATCCACCTATTTTGTAGAATGAGCATTTTCCCCTTGATGTTTTGTGCTTAATTTTGCAGGCTAAGGATTTCTTGGTTGTTGTCCTAGCTTCTTTGCCTTCTGAAATATCATGTTCCATAACCTCTGATCTTTTAATGTTGCCGTTGTCAAGTCCTGTGTGATCCTAATCATGATTCTCTGGTACTTTTTGGCTTTTTCCTTGACATGATTGTTCTGAAATTTGACTATAGTGTTCCTTAGGGTTTCTATTTGGGGATCTTTATCCTTGAGGTGATAGGTGGATTCTTTCAATGCCCATTTTCCCTCTGATTCCAGGATATCTGGGCAGTTTTCCTTGATAATTCCTTGAAAGATTCTTTCCAGGTCCTCTGTTTGATTATGGATTTCAGGAGTACAATGATTCTGATGTTGTCTCTCCTGGATCTATTTTCAAGGTCAGTTGTTCATCTCATGAAATATTTTAAATTTTCTTATATTTTTCATTCATTTGCACTTATTTGATTGATTCATGATGTCTCACAGAGTCATTAGTTTCCACTTGCTCAATTTTAACTTTTCAAGTTTTGTTTTCCTCAATTAGCTTTTGTACTGTCTTTTCCATTTGGCCAGTTGTACTCTTTGAGGAGTTGTTTTCTTTAATGAATTTTTGTATCTCCTTTTTAATTTGGCCAATTCTACTTTTTTTTTCAGCCAAAGACAAGGTTTATTAAAGATCCGTCATATTAGCCAGACTCTTAAGGAATCTGAGCATCTGTGAACTATTGGCAAGATTGTAGTTTTCCCTTCAATGCACATGACCAGATGGGTCATGGGGCAGATATGGACAGAGTAATTGGTTAAAAGAGAGAACATAGCCACGATAAAGTGTGTAACCTTACCTTTGGCCTCAATTTTTTCCCAGGGCTTGGCGAGAGAGATGGAGAAAGTGGAAGTGCTACCAAGCCCCAGGATCTCCTGTCATTCCCAGTCTTGAAAAGACTGGAGGATAGGGTACTTGGGGGCAACTTCCAGCCTCAGAGACAATCCTTCCTCCAATGTCTCTCTAGGTCACATCTTGGACATGGTCCCAGAGGTATAGGTCATAAAGGTTCCCTCTGGGGAGGTGACCTGGAGGGGCATTCATTGGGCCAGTGGGCCTCCTTGTGGCCCTCACTACCCTTGATGACAGGCTTTCTCCTAAGGGACACCCTGGAGGGGCACTCCTTAGACCAGTTACCCCCTAGTGGCATTGAAAGCAGGTTTTCCCACTGCAGGAGTTGCTAGGAACACCCTTGGGTCTTTTCCTAGCCATGACAGCAGCCAAAAATTGAGCATATTCTCTGTCTCTAGCCCTTTCCTCTCTTTTTTTTCCTCTGCTGCTACTAAGTCTCTATTGTTAAAAACTCCAAAGGCCATCTCCAGTAATTGGGCCTGAGGTGTTTGGGGTCCCATTGCCAATTTCTGCAGATTCCTCTTAATATCTATGGCAGACTGATTAATGATATACATGTTAAGGATTGTTGCCACTTCTATAGAGTCAGGATCTAAATTTGTATACTTTTTAAAAGCTTCTAGTAGTCTGTCTTGGAAAAAGGCAGCATTTTCATTTTCTCCCTGAGTAATTTCCTTAATTTTTTTGAAAATTTACTTGCTCTTGAAATGCAGTTTTTAGACCTTCTAATAGGCAAATTACCATATAGTCTCTCTTTCCCCTATCCTCACTCTTCTGACAATCCCCTCCTGGGTCAGTAGTGGGAACAGGAACTGTGCCTGGGGGGTATTTTGTGGGGTCATTACTAGCCAAATGGTCCCCAAATTTTTGGGCTTGTTCCCAGATTCTCCTCTTCTTCTTAGTGGTACAGTAGGTGGAGAAGATGATATGTAAATCACCCCAACAAAGCTTGAATTGTAGGGACATGTCCCTAAAGCCCTCAGTAAACTTAGTAGGATCTTCTGAGTATCACCCCAGTGTCTCTTTGACCTGAATGAGTTCTGAAATGGAGAACAGAACATACACCCTAATTGTCCCATTAGGGGAGGCAGGAACTTCCCTCAGGGGAAAAAGCCCTGAAGGTACTATGGGAACTGGGGGTAGGAAGGAAGGGAGATAGGAAGTCCCACTTCTTGTGAGTGAGGGACTGGGGAATGCTGGCTGAACTGGACTGGACTGCAAAGCCTGGTGATCTGGCTGGCAAGGGGAAAAATCAACTGGCCCTGGAGGAGGAGGAGGTGTCAGGGGAGGAGATACTACTGAGACTGGGGCCTGGGTAGTCCTTACCTCAGGGTAAAGGGCCTGGGGAGGAGGTGCCAAGGCAAGGCCCTTGTCCAAAGCCTGAGTAGGGGTTGCCTCAGGAGCAGGTGTTGGGGGAGGAAATGCATGGTAGGATACATGGAAAGTGAACAAGGGAGGATACGAAGGGAGGTGTGCTAGAGGAAAGGGGAACGAAAACCAAGGGAAGGAGGGAGGAATGGGGGTCATGAGAAACAGGGGAGGCCAAGGGAAAATGGGGTGGAGATAGGAGCTGATGAAGTAGTGTTAACTGAGGATGGGAAGAGAGGGTGCTATAGCACTGGGGGCCCTAAAAGGGTCATCCAAAAAGTCTAGTTGATCCCCATTCTCCATTTGTGGGGTGGCTCTAGCTATGAGCATCCTACAATCATTTCTGAGAATGAGGTCATGAGAAAGTTTGACAAAAGTCATTATGTAGGGAATCTCCACCCATTTTCCCATTATGCTACAATATGGTTCTATCTCTGAGAGAGTATGTTGCTGTAATGTCCCAGAAATGGGTCATGACTCATAATTTTCTAGGCGATACTGAGTCCAAACAGTGTTGCAAAAGAATACCAGCATTTTCTTTCTAAGTTCTTTAAAGAAACTAAATTTTTCCCAATTTTGTAAAAGACAGCCCAAAGGGGAATCTTTGGGAATTAAAGAGGATTGACCCTTTGCAGGCATGGGGACTGAAAGTTCCTCCCTCCTTAAAGGAAGATTTGGGAATAAGCCTTGGGAAACAAACAAGCAAAAAAAGCCCAAAAAAGTAACTGAAATTTTCCCTAATTCCCTAGCTCTGAGAGAATTGAAGGAATTGGGCCTAAGCTTCTGGATAGGGAGTAAAAGGGTGCACCCAAGTTCATGGTCTTGAACAGAACCACTGAACTGAGAGCCTGAGAGTGTCAGACTGAGTTCAAGACAACTTCATAACTGTCTAACCTAATGGGACCTGAGATGTCAGGCCTGAAAAGCACTTCCAAGCCAAGCCTTCCTAGTTGCTTGGAAATCCACCAATTGCAGGGCAAAAAAAGGATTAGGGGAAGAGACATGTACCTTCCAGTCTTGGCTGTTGAAGAGCTTGGTATTAGGCAGTTTTTCCTGGCAAAGAATCATATGATAAAGTCTAGAGGTTTACGGGTGCTGGAACCCCAAAATCATTTCATACGAGTCCTGCCTGAAAGAATTCAACCCAAATCTTCTTTCAGCCAAATACAAGGTTTATTAAAGATTTGCCATAATACCTGAACTCTTAAGGAATCTGAGCATCTGTGGGCTATTGGCTAGATTGTAAAAAATATGAGCAGTGGCTAGATCATAAGAATCTGAGCACCAATTCTACTTTTTAAGAAGCTTTCCAAGTTGTTGATTTTTTCCCCCATAATTGTCTTGAATCACTCATTTCTTTTCCCAATTTTCTCCTGCCTCTCTTATATGATTTTTAAGCTCCTTTTTGAACTCTTTCTGGGCTTGAAACCACTTCTTATTTTTCTTTGGGGTTTTGATCATAGGTATTTTGATGTTGTTGTCCTCTTCTGAGTTTACATCTTGGTCTTTCCTGTCACCATAATAACTTTCTAAGGTCAGATTCTTTTGTTGTTTTTTGCTCATCTTTTTTTTTTTTGTGGTGGGAGGTAGGTTTTTTCCTTTCTTTTAAATTTGATCTCTGCTCCTAGGATGGAAGGGGCACTGTTTCAGGCTTCTTGTGCTCATGGATGCGGGCCCTGGCTGTATACCTGGTGCTGCACTGATGTTTCCCTGAGGCCCACAAGGTACCCTCATGTCTGGCACTATGCTGAGGGGGTAGGGTTGTCAGGTGGCTGGAATTGCTGGAGGCTGTAGGAGTCTGACAGCTTACCTGGTACTGTGCTTAGGTCCTAGTGGTGGTGTCCAGCATGTACTGAAGCCTGGTGAGGTTTTTCTGAATTTTCCCATGGTTACACTGAAGTATTTAGTGTTCTGGGTAAACAGACATCCTCCAGCAGCCAGACCTCCACATGCTTTAGAACAGTCCTGTGCAAACAGGTAGGTGCCAACCATATGGGTGTCTCAGCACCCTCCCACCCCCTTGCTTTTGGATAGCCCTGGGCAAACATGCAGCCTCCAGATGAAAACCTTAAACTTTTGGTTTATTCTAACCTTAAAAGTTAGAATTGGCCAAATGAGAGCCAATTGGTCTATATGACATCATGAATCAATCAAACAAATACAAACAAATGAAAAAATGAAAAATAAAATTTAAAATACCTCATGGGAATTTGGGAAGAGATAATGAATTTAGTTTTAAACATGTTAATTTTAATATGTCTCTGTAAAATCTTGTTTAAAAAGTTCAAATTGGTGATATAAGATAGAATCTCTGGTGAGAGACTGAGGCTGAAGACAGATAAATAGATGATGGATAGATAGATAGATAGATAGATAGATAGATAGATAGATAGATAGAT
>NW_020954585.1:15052262-15068423 GCF_900497805.2 Vombatus ursinus
GATAGATAGATAGATAGATAGATAGATAGATAGATAGATAGATAGATAGATGTGAGTCATATTCATAAAGATGATAATGAAATCCATGGGAGCTGATGAGGTTACAAAGAAAAAGAGTGTAGAAAAGAAGACATCCTAGAACAGAACACTTGGTTAACATGTGGTGATGATAAGACAATAAAGGACACTGAGGAATATTCAGAAATATAGGATGAGGATTAGGAGAGAGGAATTTTCACAAAATGGAGAGCACAGTATAAAGGAAGAAATGGTGGTCCACAGCATCAAATGCAACAGATCTGTAAAAAAGTATTATGATGGAGAAAATAACAGATATAAAAATTAATAAATCATTGCTATTTTTTGTCAACAATTTTAGTTGATTGATGAGTCTAGAAGTAAATGTACAAAGAGTTTATAAGTGAATAATAATAACAGCTAGCATTCATATAGAACCTTAAGTTTTACAAGAGCTTTACAAATATCATCTCATTTTTATCCTGATGACAGCCCTAAGAAGCAGGTGAATTATTATCCCCATTTTAGAGTTAGAGAAAGTGAGAGAGAATTGAAGGACTTACCCCAGGTCACATTGCTTGCAAGTATCTGAGGCTGGATTTGAACTCAGATATTCCTAACTCTAAGTCCAAAACTCTATTCAGTTGTGCCACCTAGCCTCAATTAAGGCATTAAGTGCTTTGTCACTCAATATTTTTCTGAAAAAGAGAGCATGAAACTGGATATGATTGTAGGGTCTAATGAAAGGGTTTTTGTTTCCTTTCAGATAGGAGAGATTTTGGAATGTTTAACAGCTATAGAAAAGGAATAAATAGGAATATGTTAAAATTCAAGAAAGATGTAGAACAATTGAAATGTAATCTGCTAGAGAAGATAAGGTTGGGGGGAATCAAGTTTCATATGTAGAAGAGTTGCTTTTGGAAGGGAGAAGGCCTCTTTTTCAGAGATTGGGTAGAAAACAAGAGAAAGAGAGAGATGATGTCAAGGAGTTTTGAGATAAAGAGAATGGGAGAAGAGGGGCATCAGGTCAAATGTATTCAATTTTCTAAGTAAAGTAAAAAACAATGGCCTCAGCTGACAGGGACAATAGAGAGGGAAGTATAGGGTGCTTGAGGAGAAAAGATGACTTGAAAAAAATTTTGGGGGGAATAAAATAGAAAATCAAGCAAGGAGAAGAGTACTTCCTTATTGCAGCTAGGGCCCACCTGAAGTTGGATAATGGGAAATTGTAATGTGCCAGGTCAACAAAATTGTCAGACTTCCTCTAGTTGTTTTTCCATAGCTTGGGAAAAGGAACTGAAGAGGCAGATACTGAGAAAATTTCTGGACTGTGTTTTGACAATGCATGAGAAGTGACAGAACAAACAAGGGATTCAAGAACAAAGGACAGTGTAGAGTTGAAATGATAAACACTGGATGAGATTTGAGAGATAAGAAACTAAAGTTAGAGCAGAGGTAATGGCTAAATTATAGAATATCTTAATGAAGGCAGAAATAGGTTTAGGAGGAATGAGAAATTGAGAGCTGTGGAATGCTAGGTTGTGATCAGATAAAGGAATGTCAGTATTTCCAATTAGAGAAGTAGAAAACTGAATAATGGAAAGATCCAATATGTGGTTTAGACTCCAAATCCTGGGCTTTTTGCATTAAACCATACTTTAGCATATATTCAGAATATAAAATGAATTCTGATGTAATTCAGTAAGCATCTAAACCAGGGGTAGGGAATATGTGGCCTCAAGGCCACATGTAGCTTTGAGGCTGCAGATTCCCCATCCCTAAAAACAACTGCTAGGTGTTGGATACATTTGACTGAAGATAGTGAAACTTGCAGGGAGAGTTATATGGGAACTCCTTAGAAATGTCTTGAGTACACTTGAGGTTGTATAGATAGTTGTGTTTTTTTTAAAGACTAATTGTACAATGTTACTATAGGAACTATAGATATACAGCAAAATCATTTTGTAAATTCCTAAACATAAAATGTTACTTCCAGCTAGAAGAGATATTCAATATGTCTTTATTTTGGAACCTGTCAGATTCCTTGCTATTTTTCTCACATTGTAATAGAGGCTTTCATGCTGGCAAAACCATTTAAATTCTCTATAGAGTTCAAATAGAAATGAAAACAAAAGCGTAAGTGTTAGGATGGGGCAGGAATAAAGACTATTTCCCAAATTTCCTGTCAGAATGTGGTCAGAAGTCACCTTTTCACTTGAACAATAGAGACACAGTGAAGTCTTACATTTGTTGACTATGGTTAATTCTAAATAAAAAAAGAGTACAAATGTGGGATAGAGATAAAACATAGGCACTTAACGAGGAATGAGAAGACAGTTCCTCTTCTTGAATTTGTCTCTCACTATAATTATGCCTATGAGCACATATATAAGTTATTTATTGTATTAATATCTGTGATCCATCTAGATTTGAGCCAAGAAATTAAATATCTATAAGAGAAGATCTTAAGAAATCTAGTGACCCATTGCTCTCTAAGTATAACCAGTCAAAATCTTAAACTGTGAAGGAGCATAATTCCTGAGTCATTTAGAAATATTTGATTAAACAATTTTGTATAATTAAAGCATAGTGATGCTTGATAAATAATCTATTTGTCCATTGTAATTAATATGATAATAATAATAATAATAATAGCTAATATTTATATAGTACTTACTACGTGCCAGATACTGTCTTAAGTGCTTTGCAACTATTATCTCATTTGATCCTCATGACAACTCTATAAAGAAGGTGTTGTTATTATTATTCTCATTTTACAGATAAGGAAACTGAGGCAAATAGAGCTAATAGTATTTGACCACTAACATTGGAAATAATATTAAACTCATTAAGTATTGTTGCACCTTGTTCTGTTATCTTTAAACTTTTCTGGCCATTTCATTCTATTGTTAGAAGAAAACTATCATAGCTGTCTAGGTAAGAGTTGAGGTTCCAAATGGAGGAGGTGGCTGTGTGATTAGTGGAAAGTAGTGTGGAGCGTGGAGATATTGAGTAGCAATGCCAACAGTAGGCACCTGATTGACATGTAGGGTGAGAGTGAGCAGATGTAGATAATGCCAAGTGTGCAAACTTGGGAAAGTGGAAGGATGGTGCTACCCTATATAGGAATAGTGAAGTTCAGAGGAGGGTTGAAATTGGAGGGGAAGAAAATGGGTTCAGTGTTGGACATTGGACATGTTCAGTTGGATACGCCTATGAGACATCCATTTTATAGTATTTTATAGGTAGTTTGTTATATAGGACTGTAAAATAAGAGGGAAAGTGAGGTTGGTAAACACTCACATATAAATATAAAAATACATATATATGTATATATATATACATACATAGATGCAAACATATACTGTATATAATCAATGTTATACACATCTATTTGCAAGTCATGTGTATAGAGATAGATCAATCAGCAGTCATTTATTAAGCACCTATGTTCAAGGCACTATTAGATGGTGGGGTTCAAACTCAAACACACACACATACACATATACACATATGCACATACATACACATATGTGTATATATACATATACATACATATATGTGTATATATACATATATGTGTGCTGACATAAGTGTATATTGAAAATTACATAAAGAACTAAAAAATAAATACATGATACCTAGGGATGTTGAAGGTGAAATTAAGTGGAGCAGTGGATAAAACACTAAGCCTGGAGTCAGGAAGACATGAGTTCAAATCCAGCCTCAGACACTGTGTAACTTTGGGCAAGTCACTTAACCCTCTTTGCCTCAGTTTCCTCATCTGTAAAATGAACTGAATAAACAAATGGCAAACCATCCCAGTGTCTTTGCCAAGAAAACTCCAAATGGGGTCATGAAAAGTCAGGCACAGCTGAAATGACTGAACAACCACAAAAAGGTATGTTGAACACTAGCAATTGGGGGCAGATCTATAAAGATTTGAAGCCTGTGCATCACCTTCATCTCTTCACTCTCTCTTTCTTTCCATTTCCTATCTTGTGCCAAGTACAATGAACCCTTCCGTCATCATATCTCTCACATACATCCCCTTCTCTCCTTTGACTTTATCATAATCCTAATACAGACTCATCATTTCCCATATAGATGATTGCAGAAGCCTGCTAGTTTATCTCCCTGAGGTGGCACAGTGGATAGAGTACCAGGCCTGGAGTCAGGAAAACTCATCTTCCTGAGTTCAAATCTGGCATCAGACACTTACTAGTTATGTGTCCCTGGGGAAGTCATTTAACCCTGTTTGCCTCAGTTCTTCATCTGTAAAATGAGCTGGAGAACCAAATGGCAAACCACTCCAGTATCTTTGCTAACAAAACTCCAGATGGGGCCACAAAGAGTTGGACATGACTGAAACAACTGAACAACAACAATAAATCATCTCTTTGTCTTAATTCTCTCTCCATTCCAGTCCATCCTCCACTCAGCGGTAAAATTGATCATCCTAAATCATATTTCAAACCATATTTAACTCCTGTTCGGTAAACTCAATTGGTCCCTTTTAATCTCAAAGATAAAAAATGAAATTCTCAGTTATTAAAAACCCTTTGGAACCTTACCTTCTACCTTTCCACTTCTTTTACAATTTCTCCCCCTGCATTTGCAGAAAGGTTAAGAAGGATAATAAGAAAAGATCTTCTATTTGGCAATTAGAATATCTTTGGTATCTTTGGAGAGAGCAGTTTCAGTTTAGTGATGGGATTGGAAGTCAATCTTCAAAATCTGGAGAAGGGAAAGAGAAGTGAGGAAGTAGAAGCAATGAATGTAGACAGCTTTATTTCAGAAGATTGATTATGAATGGGGGAAGATAAAGGATGATAAAGGGATGATAGATTCTTATCAAAGATTTTTAAAGATGAGGAAATTTAGGCATGTTTTAAAGCATGATTATAGATATGGATAGGGAGAGGGGGAGATAGAAGGGAAATCTGCTGTGAAAATTAGATCAGATACCAAAAAAAGAGAAGAACCAGGGATCCATAGCCATAGGCTGGTGAGAATTTTCCAGCAGGACGTCAGAATTAATCTACTGACTCCTTTTACTTATTGTCAATTTGCCCCCTTTGTAGTTAGATAGTTTGTTCCTTAAATGTAACTCTTAATTTAGATTTTATTTACCTATTGTAAAGCACAGGGTAAAATCAATTTACCATCAAACACACACACACACACACACACACACACACGCACACACTTTAGAAATGACAATGCATCACTAAGACAGTCATCAATATATGCAATCAAATTTTTTTGAGCATCTGACAATAGAAACATTAATTCCATTAGGAGTAAATCTCTAACCGGATTCATACATGTACACACACACACACATGCAAGTATGTTTGTGTGTTTATTTATTTAGTGATGACAGTACATTACTGGCACTCATCAATTCATGCAATCAAACTTCATTGAGTATTCAACAACACAAACATTAACTCTCTATGAACAAAACTCCAAACTGAATCATGTGTTTTCCTAAATATGTCTCCAACCAGTACTCCAACCATCAAAGTTCTCTTTCATACAGACGCCATGAATCTCTGTCCAAGGTGGCATTGTAGCAAGTCTCCATGAACTAGTAATACTTCTGAGTGAAAATGACATGCTTGAATCTCAGAGTGTGGGGAACACAGGAATTGGTTCTGTTGTATCCAAGAAGTAAATTGATAACTGGTCCCTCTGGTGGGTTTTTATGGTTCTGGCTAAGGCATATTCAAGTTACATCTAAGTTCTGGTTGGTACTCAATTGAGTAATCTTATGATGAAAGGAAACTATCAATCAAAGCTTAGTTTTCTCACATTATTATCAGATGTTTATCAGTTTATCAGATTTAGGACACACACATTCCATTAGTTTTTAATGAGTTTTGAGAGACACACATTAATATCTTTTTCATCAAATTTAATGAATATACACCCATATCTTACCAAATTATATATAATTACCAAACTATACAAAAGTGTTTATCTCATTGAAGAAAAAAAACTTATATAACCGTTAATAAAGATATAAAGGCTTACAACCAAATAGAGTTCTTCATGTTAATTTAATGAATGTGTTTATGCTCACTATACTTAGCACAAAACACTATTGACTTTTAGGAATGCTAAGCTATGTGTTTATTTTATTTATCCCACAAAAATATAAACAAATATGTGTGTTTATACATATACATACACATATCACACATAGAGAGAACAAGGGAGAGACAGAAGCAGAGAGACAGAGACAGAGGTGGATAGAGAAAGATCAAAAGACAGAGTGTCAAATATAGAAGCAGAGGCAGGCAGACAGAGACAGAGAGGGAGACAAAAAGAGACAGAGATTGAGGGTCAGAGTGATAGATATAAAGAGTAATAATTACAGAGAGACAGAGAGAGATAGAGACAAAAAAAGAGAGAAAAAGAAAAGCTGAGAGATAGAGTAAAAGAGAGACAGAGAGACACAGAGAAAGAGACAGAGAGGGAAAGAGAAAAAGAAATAGAAGTGATGGGGGAGAGAAGGACAAAAAGTCTTTTTCTATATAGAGAGATTAAATATTTGGTTCAGATGCTTAGCTGACTTGGCCTGGAGCAAAAATCATTAAGACAAAGTACTAACTGAGTGGTCTTCTACACCAAAATATAGGAATGAATTACCTTGGAATAACCTACTCCAACTTTCTTTGCAATATACTTACAATATCACTATTTTACTTTACTTTTTTTGGTCTATTACTAAAATCAGGATACCCCTATGTGGGGAGTATAGCAGTGGAGGAGAGACCAGTAAGGAGACCGGTATTAAACTATTAAATCTGGGCACAGGATCGGGAAGCCCAAATAGCACTACTTAATTTGTTCGTAAAAAAAATATTGCCAATCTGTGAATGAGAAAATCACAGACAGTATCCTTTCTTTCCCCTTTTCCCTAGCAGCAACCATTTGAAGCACCAGAATTGGGATTGAGAACCATGTGTTTGAAAAAAAAAATGACGTGAAAGAAAATTCTACCCATTGAAAGGAAAAATAGAGCCAATCATTGAGACATGTTGTGATAGGACCTCTGGTTCAGCAGATGATTAACAGCTCAACTTAGGTCGCTGGTCAGTGCCACCTTATGTAGTTCATATGTAGGGGTTATGTTCAGTATCCTGATTTTTTTTAAAGTTTGTCTTATACAGAATCAGGTTTGAAAGTTAATCAAATATAGTTCACTTTGTCTTTCCTCTATCATTTCCCCCCTTCTTACTTCTCTTTTCAATTTAGGCACATTTATTAGACCAGAAATCCTGGTATATTTTTGAAGACATTTCTTTTTTTTCTTTTATCTTTTATTAAGCTTTTTTCAGAGCTCATGGTGTTGAAATCTTTTTTTTTAATTTTAAGACACAGAATTTTCTTTCAGTTCTTATACAATTTTAAAGTAACATTTCATTTTTTAATTTTATTGTTTTATTATTTGCTTTTATTTTTAATAGTTTAATTCTGATTTGTTTTATTTTATGTTTGATTAATCTCTCCTAGATTGATTCCCTACCCCATAATTCTCTAATGCAATTATAAACTGCTTACATGTGTAAAGTACCTATTTCAATGATGCCAATAACAGAATTGGATATTCTATAGGGTCTATATCACTTATTTATTTACCAGTTGTTGCACTATGAATGAAGTGTTATTGTTGTTATACAGATACCAATTTGTATATTTTTCTTACTGTTTATCAATTACACATCATCTGCTTAGAGCATTGTTTTCCTCTGCCATTTCAGTATAATATTGCAAGTTAGGCATATACCTAACTTTTGTTGGTTTGTTGAATACTATTATCATGGACTGATCTAATAAACAAATTCATATAGTGTGCCTGAAAAGTTTTTTTCTTCTGTTTTTGAACTGAGAAAGCATATTGAGGAATTTATTTTATGAATGTTCCAAAAGCATTAGGACATTTAATTAAATTATAAGGAAGGTGAAAAATTTGTTAGATTCATAGTGTAAATTATATCAAGACCAAGAAATTCAGAGACTGCTTACTTAGTGCTTTATAAAGATGCTGAACTCTTTGTTCATTCAAAATTATTGAATATAATGACAGGAAGAGACAGCATCTGGTAAATGATCTTTCCTCTATAAGAGGAGAAATTGGTCAGGAAAACAGAAATCATAATGAGACAAGGGGAACTTCAGAGCATGGAAATTGAGAGGAAACCTTGAGTTGGTAGGGCTTAATCTGGGTCCCCTAAGTTAATTCAGAGAAAGTTTTTCAGTGGGTAGAGCTAAAACTAGGTCCAGTAAAGAAGAAACAGAAACCTCACCAGTGAGTAAATATCTCACTGAAGACATCTATCATAAGCCCAGGTTAGGAATATTTTCAGGAAAGGACCCTTACCTTCCTGGAGAGGACCTCATAAATGACTGAGCATGCGTTAGAACTAGGAAACAGCTGGGAGGCATCTGAAGTAATAAGACTTTGATGAACAAGGAATAAAATTATATTAGCATTCCATTCAAAGGGTTCAGAATGTGCTAACCTGTTTGGCACACTGAATTCCTTGTTCTTTAGTGTTGGATTTATACAATGTATGGTATCAGATTTTTACGGCCGAGGAAGACAAAGACTGCACAGCTGGACTTGACTTAGCATATCTTAGGTTCACCTGACCAGCTAATGGAGAAAGTAGTCAGGGAAATGAATCACATGGAAGTATTGGTATACATAGATGATCTCACTGTTTTATGAAAGACACTCAAAGAATATGAAGAAATATTGAGGTTGTTAGTTATACAACACACATTTATTAAACATTTACTATGTGTCAATTGATTTGTGTCAATTGACAAATGCCATTTTGCAGAGCCATGCTCAAATATGTATCTCCACAAAATTTAAGCATTGAACCTGAGAAGATAAAAATGCTTCTGAATTGGAAATTCCACATTATCCTGAAATCTAAAGATGTGTTTTCTATGATTTAGCAATCATTATGAGCTATACTGATGTTGTTGAATTGCTAAGCAACCTTACTCATGCAGATAAAAATGAAGAAAAGCAGAAGAAAGAGGACAACAAAGGAATAATTAATTTAGATCTACCAAGCCATTTGGAGATCAGTAGACTCATAAACGTGAACAAATTTTCTTAAGATTTGGTAAACTGCCTCACATATGCATCAATGTTGGCCAATACTGACCATTTGCCTTATACACAGATGCTACCCTAGAGGGCTTAGTAGTAGTTCTACTTCAAGAGAGAAATGGTCACTGAAAGGCAGTTGTATTTTCCAGCAAAGTGCTTAGTGACAGCAAAAATAAGTACCTGAGAAACAAAGTGATGATCTTAGCTGTGAGGTAGGTTGCCACTAAAAAGTTCAAATGTATGATTCAAGCAAAGTTAATAGTGTAGGCTGACAACAGTCCATTGGTTTGTATTTGGACCATGGTCAATATAAAACACAAGATCTTTTTAAGTCCCTTTTCATTTGAGAGACTCAGTGATGAAAAGCACAGAAAAAATTGTATAATTTTTGTATGTATATATATATATATGTATACATATATCTATATTTATCTATCAATTGATCTATCTGTAGCATATGTCAAAGGAAGTAAGGTATTGAGAATGGGATAAGTGAGCCTTCTGATACTTAAAAAGAGTAAGAAAGGAACTTTGTCTTAATGAAAACTTCTAATACATTTATACATACACATACTCTATGCTATATAATATGAATGAAGAAAGAGCTTCTTAAAATTTCACAGTGTGAGGAAACAAAAATCTAACCAGTAATTTTTGAACTCAGAGAAATCATTATCAAATGCTTTATAATATGAACATTTAAATAACTATTTAGTTGTGGTGAGTGGAAGGGAGAATTTCTGAGGCACAAGACACCTATTATGGAATTAACTGTCTGGAAAGGTAATTTCTAGTGGGTGCAGAATAGGCTTGTGTGATTTGAATTTCCTTTCCTTTATATTTCAAGATATTTCATCTGATTGCCATTGGAATTGTTAAATTTAACAACTATGTGTCTCAGATTTTATGGTACAGTTTATCATTGTTGCTGCCTACGTTTTCTTTTTTGTTGTTGTTGTTGTTGATGATGTTCTTTTCTTTTGTTTTATTTTCTAGAGGCAGTCTGGATTCTTTGGATGGTACTCTGTTTTCTTTGTTCAGAAATTCTGTTCAATTTTTTTTGTATTATTTCTTGCATTGCAGTGTTCAGTTTGTTTATTTTGTCATGTTATTATGTAAGACCTATAATGTTTAAATTTTCTCTGTACATCTTCTCATTAAGACAGGATATTTTGCCTGTATGGTCACCATATTTTTCTTTTAATTCTATTTTTACTTCTCTTCTTCTGTAATATACTTTACTTGTGGATATTTGATTTCCCAAACAGTTATTATTATTTTTTTCTTTAGTGAGATATTCCACCATAGACTTGTTGTTTTTTTCCCATTTTTCCAATTATTTTTTTTCCTGCAGAAGGTATTAACTCTACTTTATTAGCACCTACTTATCTTCTAAATTATTCAGGAACATACTGATGTTGTTTCATATTAGAGAGAATCCAGTGTTCTCTGCCTTATGAGTCATTAATTCATTTTTCCTTTGTGTTGCAATACTTATTAATAGATGTCTGGATCCTTTACTTGATCTGAAAAGCATATTCTGTTCTGTTAATAATATCTTCCTTCTTCATTTTAATTAAATTTAATTAAAATTAAAATTTGATCATGCTCAAATTTTTGAACTGTGTTTTATTCCCCCTGAGATCTTAGGCAATCTCAGTCTTTTTTTTTTTAATTTATATTTCTCTATTTTTCATTTTCTGACTCCTTCCTTTTTTTGTAGTTTTTCTGGGTCTCAATATCAAAATCATCACAACCTCCTCCTATACTTAGCAATTCACATTTCACTGACCTCAGTTTCTTTCTCAAGTAAATTCTGGTAGATAGAACTGACTCCAGCTGGATTCTGGGCTCTTTTCCTTAGGCTTAGTGGAATTCCATACAAACACGTAATTGGCCTTCTTTCTGAGACCCTTTCCCTTCCTTAGTTCCCTGGCTTAGCTTTGTTGCAGCATGGAGTGTTTTTGTGCTACTGGCCAACTTAGAGCAAGCAGTTGCCTGTCAGTTTTTTATTTTTATTTTGTTTTATTTTTTTAGCCCTGAGAGGAGGGGAGAAAGGGTACAGGTTTTAAGTCTATGTTGTAAGGTTATTGTAAGCCCTGACCCAGAATTGTGGGCTATGAGGGAAGAGAGTAGTGAGTGAATATGTTAAAGGTTAGAGCTTAAATTTTTCTGATTTTAGTTTCTTTGCTTTTTATTGTTATAGGGCCTATGGTGTTCTATGTGGTAAAGATAGCTGAAATTGCTTTGTCTCTTGCACATAAATCTTATTTTGGAAAACTTTAAGAAGTTGTAAGGAAAGGAGAAAATAAACATCTTGGCCATACCAAAAATAGCATTTCATAGAAAAAGTTAAAATATTAAATTTAACTATAATCAATTATGTGTAAGACAAAACTGTACACACTAATTATGATGATCAGATTTGATGAAATGCAAAGATTTTAGAATTAAGAAAGGTCTTTGAGATAAATCCTTTTATATTACAGATGAGAAAACAGGCCCAGAGAGATTGTTAGTTGCCTATACAAACATAGACAATGTCATAGTCACATAGCTGAGCCTAAATTGAACATAAGTTTCTGTATTATAAACTCTCCTATACCTCAAAGTTATCTGACAGCCTGCAAATTAATATAATGCTTCTACCCATAAAATAAAGCTTTCCTAAAAATAACAGTGGAATAGTTATTCTCCTGGAAATCTGTAAGTTAGTATTCTGTTAGAGTCAGAAAAAAATACAAAAACAAATAAAAACCCAAAATATATATTCTCCAAATTGATTTTATAGAGATTTTACAGAAATCTACCAAGAAGCCAGAATAATGCTATGAGCAATTCAGACTTTTTTTTAGTTTGAGAGAAAACTTGATGACTGTGTTTTGTACCATGTAATACTAAATAGCAATGAGCCATCAATGTGTGTTTGTGCATGTGTATGCACAGAGAGAGACACAGACACAGACACAATCACAAATATCCTTTTCTTCATAGGGTTAGTTTGCATTTCACAGTAATCTATGTTGCTCAAGGAATTCTAAAGGTATATATTATAGTATATATTCTTAAAATAAAGAATAATTTAAAGAAGCATGTTAGCTTATGTGAAATTATTCATTTAGCATAGATATTAAAAATTTAATAATAAAAGAGATTTTTCTTACATCCAAGAAAATGACCAGTATGCATTGCATTGTTTCAAGCAGACAAAGTTTGCATTACTACATTGTCTATTATTTCTTTGCCAGAATTTTGAGTTGGGGGGTGTGTAATATGTATGTGGATATGCATGAGGATGTTGTATAACTTCTTGTACCCTCACTAAGAAAGCTGTAATTAGGGATAGCTGATTAAGATTTTTTCTCATAGCGCTAGAATTCAGACAATTCTGACAATACTTACATGCATTTTGTTCACTCCTACAACACCATGATTTATTTCCTAACAACAGTATCTTTGTATCCCTGGCTCTCCACACATGGGAAGCAGTATTCTAATTTCTCTACTTCCTCTCCTTCATTCTCAACCCCAATCAAGGTGCAGTATCTTTTGATGACTCCACCTAAGTTGCCATGTCCAATACTTTCTCCCCATCCTACCCTACCATAACTTAACTTGTCATTAAATGTTGCTAGAAGGGAATATTTCATTCTAATTTCTCTGAGTTCCAAAGTTATTAATTACTGCTCTCTTCCCGTATATTGTGGTAGCAATATTTTCCCCCAATGAATAGTATTTTATTGTTTTCTAATTGCATGTAAAAGAGTTTTCAGCATTCACTTTTATAAATTTTGAGTTCCAAATTCTTCTCCCTTCCTTCTTCCTCTCCCCCTCCCCAAAATAGAAAAGAAAGAAAACAAAAACAAATTGAAAATAGTATGCTTCAATCTGTATTCAGACTCCATGTTTTTTTCCCCCTCTCTGGATGTATTTAGAATTTTCCATCATGAGTCCTCTGTAATTGTCTTGGATCATTCTATTGCTGAGAAGAGCTAAGTCTGTCATAATAGATCATTGCACAATGTTGGTCAGCAATTTTTTTTAAAGAATAATTATGCAGAGAACAATGTCTGCTCTTTTCTGTTAATCGATGAGACCTCAAAACAATGTTGTTCATTGAAAATAATCTGGTTTGGCCTTCACTGGATCAAACACAGCCAAAACTCTCCATATGTTAGCAAGTTTAGCCAGAGTTTTCTCTGTCTATAACATATCTACACCATCACGGTCTTTCTTCATTTTCTAAAACTTATAGTTCTAGCTTTGTTATGAGTTTAAAAGCTTCTCATAGAGCTGTCAATCTATTCTGTATTCACACATGGTATCTGACTCAAGACCATATGGATATTTACAGCAGGCATTCATTCTTCAGTGGTTTTCCAGGAGGAGTTTTAATTTTACACATGCTTCCCAAAACCAGACCATCCCAAGGGAAGAAATATGAGGAATGAGTTGAGAGTGGTTAAATCAATAAAAGATTGACTCCATTACTCTTGCCATCTGTTTATCATGGACCCTGCTGCAGTTGTTCTGTACTTTTCTATTGACTCAAGTATATTAATATTTCTTGACAGCTGTCTAGGGTATGAAATAAATGGTTGTCTCATTTTATTTTACCTAACAGTTGTTGATTCATCCATGCTAACATATTTGTGGAACATCAATCACGTATTTAAAAGGTGGACAGTTCTCACCGTACAGTTGGTCGGGGAAGAGTGGACAGCATAGAAAGGCATCCAGTAGGAGGTAATGACAAGTCTGTACAAATAACTCTTGTAACTTTAATAAACTATGCATCAATCAAGTTGTAATGATGACTTCTTCCCCATGATAGAGAACAGAGCCCTGCAGGTACAGAGAAGAGAGATGCCATGCCAAAACACAAATTAAACAAGCAATAGCTTTTCAGGTTATTTCAGACACCTGTTTTCAAGCCTGATGATCACCTGAAAACTGAGCTGCTATGATCATGCTGTTAGCAATGACTCACCGAACAGCAGTTATATCAAATTCTGGAAAAAAAAAACTTATTCTCACTAGGGAATAGATTCAAAAAGATTTATCTGTGACAGGGGAACTAGGAGACATTATACTTTGGAAATATATCCTGACGATATAAAGTATTCTTTACCTTTCTTAAGCATGCTATCAAGGATCCTTATCTATCATCATTTATTAAGCATGATACAAGATCAGTTAACATTCTCTGCTTTTCATTGGACTTAAATAATTTTCTGCATTCTTTTTCACATTATTGAGTAGGAGTAATATATTTATTGACTACAGAAATGCAGTTCCCCTTAGCATGCTGGAATCTTGCATTTCTCTCAGATTTTCATTCCATCGGTTATTTCAACAATATTCTTCAAATTTTATTTTGTAATATTATTTTAATCTTTCTTACTGGTATCTATGCATTGTCATTTAACTCTTTGAAAAGAAAGACATTTAAAAATCAACAATAATACCAACACTGATTGACATCTTTTATTGACATAAAAAGACCTTTTTGGTTAGCTACTCTAGAAAATAAAAGAATCTCAACTGTCATCCCCTACTATAACTTACAATCAATTAAGTTTATTACAAAATTTAAAAGATGGTGAGAAAATATAAAATCTTAAAAACACATTTAAGATTTAAAAATAATTTCCTCAAAACACTTGGGTTACCAAGTTAGTACATTTTTTTTTATTAAAAACCATCATAGAGATGATAAATCCAAGGTTTTGAATAGTTAAACAACTTACACTTTAAATATCAGGGAAAATTCAAACACAGGTCCTAGCAAGTCTAGAACTCTTTATGTTGGGTCACATTGCCTCTAAATACATTACTTTATCTATAGTGAAATAATGCTACCATCATCACTATAAATCCTTGTAGTTTTATTTATTTTGGGGCTCAAGTAGAATCACATAATCTCAGCAGTGGAGGGGGGAATGCAAAATGCCATCTCATACATGGACAATCATTTCTTCTACAACAAAACAAACAAGTGGTCATCTAGCTTTTGCTTAAAGATGTCTAATGAAGGAAGCCCTATTATCTCCAAAAGCACTTCCTTCTATTTCAGAATAACACTAAATATTACTTCATAATGAACCTTGATTTGCTTGTTTATGGTTTCCAACAATTTGCTGTTCCTAGGTCTTTAAGGAAAAGAGAGCAAGTCTGATCCCTATCCCATGCAACAGCCCTTCAAAAACTAGAAGACAATTATTCTATCCAGCCCTTTAATTTTCCCACTGAAGACTACTTTTTTTCATGTTAATCACACCCTGTTCCCTTCAAATTGGCATCCTATGCTGCCGAGGCTCTTCACCATACTAATTTGGCTGACTTTCTCTGAATATTCTCAAAATTATCATCAATTTCTTTTCTAAAATATGGTGTCTGAAATTAAGCCCAATATTCTAGGTGTGTTGTCTGAGTTGGACAAAGTAAAGTGAAATTATCTGCTGTGTGGGCCTGAATCCTTTTAAGGTGGCCTCAATTCACATTAATTTTGAATTTTTTTTAAGTTGATGAGTCAAAACACATATCTCAGACAGATACTGCAAAAGAACAATCTGTTAGAACCAGAACTAAATATGAAAAGGAGAGCGGGCTGCATTGAGCTTGGTAAACTATGAAGTCCTCTTAATGAACCCAAGTTGTATATGATGCAATGGTATATCTTTTAAACACACACAGACACATACACACAACTCATATAGATATATAGATAGATAGATAGACAGATAGGTAGATAGATATAGATATGTCTATATAGATTTATATCTATCTGTCTTTCTAGAAAGGAAGAATGGCATAGTGGATAGAGAGCTAGCCTCAGAGCCAGGATGATCTGGGTTCAAATTATGCTCTGACACATACTGTTTACATGACCCTGGATATGGCACTTGTCTCCTCATTGCTCTAGACAAATCTCCAAGATTATAAATTGTGAAGAAAGTGCAACTTCTGTTGGTGGGTGAAGTTTCCTCACCTGGTAATGTCCT
>NW_020954585.1:15068433-15099513 GCF_900497805.2 Vombatus ursinus
ATGCATGCATGCATACATACATACATACATACATACATACATACATACACAAACACATATATATGAGAAATCTTCTTTCCATTCATGTAATCTTCACTCTCATTCTGGGCTTTGTCATTTCCCCCTGGACTATTTCAATAGCCTGTTTATTGGTCTCTTTGCTTCAGCTGTCTTCTCTTGATTACATCCTCCACACAACTAATGAAACAACTTTTTTTAAACAGTTCAGCCATAGTTACAAAAAAAAGTGATAATCTGTATCACACAGGACCTGGTACTTCAAGTAAAAGAGGGACAGAGAGAGAGAGAGAGAGACAGAGAAAGACACAGACAGAGATAGACAGGCAGAGACTGAGAGACAGACAGAGATAGAGAGACACAGAGATCTTGTCAAGTAACTAGAACATAATGCTGTTATTTAGATTTCCTCTTAGATATTTGGGAAAATCTTAAACAAAATATGGCATATTAATGTAATGAAATATTATTATGTCATGAAAAAAAATGGAGTTGATTTCAGATACTCCTACACAGTATCAAATGATGCATAGGAAAGTGAGCCAAATTAGGAGAATAATTTATATAAGGATAGAAAAAAATTGTAAATTAAAAAAAATAAAGACTTAAGGAGAATGCTGATCAATGCAATGACTATTCCTTCAGAGAACCTCTAATGAAGCATATTACCCACCTTCTGCAGAAAGCTGATGGACACAAGGTGAGGAGACATATATTTTTGGACATGGACACTTTATATTAATTTTGACTATGATAATTTTTTTAAATCTTTCTTACTCTTGAATTTTAATGGGAGAAAGTTGGAGAGAGAGTTTCAAAGTAGTGAGGACAAAAAAATAGAACTATCAATTTTTTTTTTATTTTAAGTGCTGGGCAAAGAAGAGATGGAAGTTAAAGAAAAAAAGCACAAAAACAGGGCAAGTTGAAAGTTACGTACAGAAATTATTGTATAATTAAAAAAAATAAAACAAGGGCTATGAAATGAAAATTCATGGTTTCCTATAAAATCCTCTATGCATGCATGAAAAGGTATTTTTTTTTTAGTGAGGCAATTGGAGTTAAGTGACTGGCCCAGAGTCATACAGCTAGTGAGTGTTATACGTCTGAGGCCGGATTTGAACTCTGGTCCTCCTCAGTCCAGGGTCAGTGCTCTATTCACTGTGTCACCTCACTGTCCCCCAAAAGGTAATTTTTTGAGTGATTAAGTTCAGAATGAAAACACTTTATCTAAAAAGTTATCCCTTTTGATATATGTTTATCTGAGAATATATGGGTAATTACATATCACGTATTTCCAAGTTTTCTGTTACTTGTTTTTTGGATTGGACTTTTGATTCATTAGCTTATGGAGCTTTTAGTAAATAACTTCTACTCAGGAAGGTTGTCAATCTATGTCTATTGTATTGAATTTATTTTGCTATTCTGTCATTGCTGATTGATAACTTCTCTGTCACTTAGAGTCTTAGACAGTTGCCTAGAGAGAACTTAAGAGGATAAGATATCTGTGGAACCTCACATAGTCTTTATGCATAAAAAATAGGACTCAAATCTAGGTCTTTTTGGTTTGAGGTCAGCTTTTATCCATTAAAACAAATTACCTTCCCTGTAATTTTATTTAGTTTATGTAATTTTGGAAAGTCTTAGAACAAAGCTATTTGGGGCAACTAGGTGGTGCAATAGATAGAGAACCAGTCATGAAGTCAGGAGAATTTGAGGTCAAAACCAGCCTTAGATACTTGACACTTACTAGCTGTTTGACCCTGGGTGAGTCATTTAACCTTAATTGCCTCCAAAAAAGAAAGAAAAAATAAAACAAAACAGTTCTTTTTTAGGTTCCTAAGGTGAAATATAAGGAATCACTGATCAAATGAAAATTTTACTGATTCACAATTTTAAAGATGAAGCTGACTTTTTACTTTTTTTTAGTATTTACAAAAGACTGAAAAAAGATTGTTTTGTATAATGCTATTCATGACTTTTAATGATTAAATTTGCTTTTTATAGTAAATCCAAAAGCAGTGGGGAGGAAGCTGATTGTCAAAGGGTAAATTGAGCTTGCAAGATCATTTACATTTTGACTAGATCTGAATTTTACCAAGATGATTAATAATGTGATAATAATTGGAACAGGGTACAAGAAGAAATAAGTCTTTATATGTGTGAGTAAGAGAAAGAAAAGGAGAAAATGTCAAGGATATCTGAAAATAAGTGAAAATTAACTATCTAATTTAGCTTCTGCAAATTAATCTGATTTTTTTTATTTAAACATGTTATAAAATGTCTTTTTTTCTCTTATCTATTTTCCTTCTATTGTTAGAAGAATATATCCAGTGAGTAGGAAAGGAAAAAAATATATTGTTTAAGCTTAGGGAGACACAAACCTTTGGTAGAAACATTGTAGCTGGTGCAGGGAAAGTTGTATTGCCTAAGGCTGAAACCTTTAATGATATCCCACTTTGAGTTCTTTGAAGTGATGGAACATTAAATGGCTATCCTTAAGAAACTGTCTTATGATCACAAAGAAGTTTGCCAAAGAACTGAGATCTTTCATTAATAATTATCAACAGTAGCAACAACAGTTGTGGAATTTATTAAAGAGGGAAAGTGTATGTGTGTGTGTGTGTGTGTGTGTGTGTGTGCCTGCACACATGTGTGGTTTGTGTAACTCTTTTAGTTTTTTTCTGAGAGCATCCTGCTCATCATTTCTTATAATATAATAGTATTCCATCACAATCATCTACCACAACTTGTTCAGCCATTCCCCAAATAGTGGGGATCTCCTTGATTTCAAATTCTTTGCCACCGTAAAAATAACTGCTGCAAGTATTTTTAAACATATAGGTCCTTTTCCTCTTTCTTTAAAATTTCTTTAGAATACAGACCTAGTAGTGATATTACTGGGTCAAAGGGTTTGCATGATTTTATGACCCTTTACACAGAGTTCCACAATATGCTCCAGAATAGTTGAATCAGTTTACAATTCCACCCACAGTGTATTAGTGTCTCAATTTTTTCACATCCCCTCTAACATTATACCATAATACCATTACTAGGTCTATATCCAAGAGAGATTTTTTAAAGGATATATATATATATATATATATATATATATATACACAATGATTCAAGACAATTTTAAGGTACTTAGGATAAAAATAAAAATCCACCTCCAAAGTGGAAAAAATGATGCAGTCTGAACTCAAACCGAAGCATACTTTATTAAACTTTCCTTTTCTGTTTTTTTTTTTGGTCTGTGTTTACTTTCACAAACAAACTAAAATGGAAATATATTTTGCAAGATAGTATGTCATATTGCTATATTTCTCAATAAGGAAGGAAGGGATAGAGGTAGGGAGAGGATTTGGAACTCAAAATTTTAAAATACAAATGTTAAAATTGTTTTTACATGCAATTAAAATAAAATATTAAAAAATAAACATGTAGGCATTTATTTTTAAGAAATGAAACCTGTGATTTCATCAGTCTAAGGTGCTCTCAGTGAAGAATTTCTATCAATGCATAATAGCATCATCTCTATAATTCAGAGCCTTATAGAGTTTTGTGAGAAACTGAACAATTCACTGACAAGCTTAGGGTCACATAACCAGTATGTGTTAGATGTGGGAATTGAATCCAGGTATTTCTGACTTTTCCTTGTCTGTTACATTAGTCAGTCTGATAGGTATGATATCTCAGAATATTTTAATTTACATTTCTCTGATCAATACTGATTTAGAGAATTCTTTTTTAAATAACTACAGATAGTTTTGATTGTTTCATGTGAAAGCTGCCTATTCATATCCTTTGAACATTTGTCATTTTGTGAATGGTTCTTATTTTCATAAATTTGACTCAGTTCTCTATATATTTGAGAAATGAGGGCTTTGTCAGAGAAACTTGCTATACTATTTTTCACAGTTACCTTTCACCCGGAGAAGCAAAAGTTTTTTGCTTCTCACTACCTCCTACTTTCATCCACCCTCCCTTTTATCACCCTTCTACTTTTTTTAATCCATTTTCTACTCCTAGTTTCCAGTAGGGTAAGATATATTTCTATACCCAATTGAATGCTTATGTTATTCCCTCTGAGTCAGTTCAAATGAGAATAAGGCTATAGCACCGAGCCCCCTCACTTCTCTCTTCTTTCCCTCCACTGTTAAAGCTCCTTAATGCCTCTTTTATTTGAGATGACCTATCCCATTATACCTCTCCCTTTCCCCTTTTCCCAGTGAATTCCTTTTTCTCACCCATTATTGTTATTATTTTTAGATATCATTCCATCATACCCAAGTCACACCTCTGTCCTCTGGCTATGCATACTTTTTCTAACTGCTATAATGACAAGAAAGTTCTTAGGAGTTACAAGTATCATTTCCCCATGTAGAAGTTTATAGAGTTTAATCTTATTGAATCTCTTATGATTTCTCTTTCCTATTTACATTTTTATACTTCCCTTGAGTCTTGTATTTGAAAATCAAATTTTCTTTTCAGCTCTGGTTGAAAGTTCTTAGTTTCATTAAATGTCCATTTTCCCTCCTGAAGGATTATATTCTGTTTCCTGGGTAGGTGATTCTTGGTTGTAATCCTACCTCTTTTTCCTTCTGGAATATCATATCCCAAGCAGTTTAATTCCTTAATATAGAAGCTGCTAAATCTTACGTCATTCTGATGGTGTCTTCATATTTTAATTGTTTCTTAAATTTTTTTTCTCCTAGATCTATTTGCTTTTCCAAAAAGATATTTCACTTTTTCTTATATTTTTAAAATTATTTGAATTTTATTATATTGTTTCTGGAGTTTCTGGAATTCTTTCATGGAGTCATTAGTTTCTACTTTCCCAATTCTAATTTTTAAAGAACTATTTTCTTCAGTGAGCTTTTGTGCCTTTTTTTTCCATTTGGCCAATTCGACTTTTTAGGTTCTTTTATTCAGTGAATTTTTATACATCTTTTTTTTTCAGGGGACTAATTCTGCTTTTTAAGGTGCTCTTCAGTGTATTTTTGTGCCTCATTTACTATTTGGCCTATTCCATTTTTAAGGTGTTATCTTCTTCAGTATTTGTTTGTGTCTCCTTTACCAAGCTGTTGGCTCTTTTTTTTTTCATGATATTCTCACTCATTCCCCCCCCCCAATTTTTTCTCTGTTTTGCTTGTGTGATTTTAAAAATTCTTTTTCACCTCTTCCAGGCCTAAAACTAATTGAGTTTTTTTGGAGGTTTTGCATATAACTGCTCTGATTTCATTTTCTTATTCTGAATTCTTGTTTTGATCTTCCCTGTCACCAAAGTAACTTTCTATGATTATGTTTTGTTTGTTTGTTCATTTGCTCATTTTTACACCCTACTTCTTGACTTTGAATTTTATATGTTAAAGATGGGCTTTGGTCCCAGGGTGTTGGGGGCATTGTCCCAAGCTTCATTTTTTTTTTTAAATTTTGTTTTCTTTTGTGCAGAGTTTCTTGTTTAGGTCTGTGAGAATTCACTTATTACTTCCCAGACTGTATGATCTAAGAAAAACGGTGTGTACTACTCTACTGGCCTGTGCTCTGATCTGTGAGATACAACAAGCACTCTTTTTTTACTCTGAAATGGTGACCAAGGTTCTTGCTGCCCTGCAGCTATAAGCCCTGGTGTGTTAGTGCTCATCCTTGCTCTGGGACTGTAATTAAGGACTGGGCCCCAGATCCACAAGTGGGCAATGCAAGAGTACTGCACTGTGTGCTGGCAAAGCGACATCTGTATTCTCCTTCTGACCTCACTGTCTGTGGGCTGAGATGTCTGGAAGCTTCCACTAGAGCCACTGATTCACTCACTCCAAAGGCCTGTTGCCTTTTTGCTGGGAGCACAGCCTGTGCTCCCACAATTTGTGTTAGAGCTGGACTGTGATCCACTCTAACCTTGGTGTGACAGAGCTTTCCTGCCATCATTTTAAATTGTCTTGTCCTGTAAAATTGTTTCATCCCGTCCTTCAATGGTTTCTGCCTCTCCAGAATTCATTTTAAAGCATCCTTTAAAGTCATTTGTAGAGGAATTTGGGAGAGGTCTGGCAAGTTTCTGCCTTTTCCCTGTCATCTTTCTTTTTTGTTTTTATTTAATATTTTATTTTCTCTAATTACATATAAAACAACTTTAACATTCTTATTTTATCTTCAAATTTTGAGTTCCAACTTCTCTCCCTACCTCCCTTCTCTCCCCCCCACCCCTTCATTGAGAAGGTAAGCATTTTGACATGGGTTATATGTGTGTCATGCAAAACCAATTTCCATGTAAGTCACTATGTGAAAGAAAACAGACAAAAACCAAGAGAAATAAATAAAGTAAAGAAAAAAGTATCTCTGATTGTTTCTCTGAAGATAACACTGTTCATCATAAGTCCTACAGAATTGTCTTGAATCATTGTATTGCTGAGAATAGATAAGTTTTTCATAGTAGAACATCATAAAATATTGCTGTAACTGTATAAAATGTTCTTCTGGTTCTGCTCATTTCACTTTGCATCAGTTCATATAAGTCTTTGCATGTTTTTTTTTTCTAAGAGAATCCTGCTCATCATTTCTTAAAGCACAGTAGTATTCCATCACAATCAAATACAACATCGTGTTCAATCATTCCCCAATTGATGGACATTTCCTCACTTTCTGATTCTTTGCCACCACTAAAAAAGCTGCTATAAATATTTTTGCACACACACGTCCTTTTCCTTTTTCATGATCTTTTTGGGATACAGACATAGTAGTAGTAGTATTGCTGGATCAAAGGATATGGGATAAATTAACTGTATTGTAAGATAGATTTCTACACCCAGCTGAGTGTGTATATTATTTCCTCTTTGAGTCAATTCTGATGACAATACAGTTCATGTGCTCCCCTCTCCACTTCCCCCATTTCCCACTCCACTGTAAAATCTCTTTCAGGCCTCTTTTATGTCAGAATGTTTATCCTATTCTAGCTTTCCCTTTCCCCTTCTCCTAGTGCATTCTTTTTTTCAAATCCCTTAATATTATTTTTTTTAGATAGTCATACCATCACATTCAACTCACATCTCTGATTTATGTATACTACTTCTAACTGGTCTAATAATGAGAAAGTTTTTAGAACTTACAAGTAGCATTTTCCTATGTAGGAATATAAAGAGTTTAGCCTTATTGAATCCCTTCTGATTTCTCTTTCTTATTTACCTTTTTATGTTTCTTTTGCATCTTGTATTTGAAAATCAATATTTTTTATTCAGGTCTGTTTTTATTTGTTTTTGTTTTGTTTTTTGGTGAGGCAATTCGGATTAAGTGACTTTCCCAGAATCACACAGCTAGTGAGTGTTATGTGTCTGAGGCAGGATTTGAACCCAGGTCCTCCTGGCAACAGGGCCTGTGCTCTATCCACTGTGCCACCCAGCTGCCCCAGTTCTGATCTTTTCATCAAAAATGTTGAAAATCCTCTATTTCATCATATGCCCATGTCCATGCTTTCCTCTGAGTTATTATACTTGGTTTTGTTGGGTAGGTGATTTTTAGTTGTAATCCTAGCTCTTTTGCCCTCTGGAATATCATATCCCAAGTCTTGTGATCCTTTAATGTAGAAGCTGCTAAACCTTATGTTATCCTAATTATGTCTCTACAATATTTGAATTTTTGGGGGACTCCTTGTAGTATCTTCTCTTTGATCTAGGAAGTCTGGAATAGGGATATATTCCTGGGAGTTTTCATTTGGGGATCTCTTTTAAAAGGTGATTAGTGGATTCTTTCAATTTCTATATTACCCTCTGGCTCTAGAATATCTGGACAGTTTTCCTTGATAATTTCTTGAAAGATGATTTCTAGGATCTTTTTTGAATCATGACTTTCAAATAGTCCATTTCTTAAAATTATTTCTCCTGGATCTATTTTCCAGGTCAGTTGTTTTTCCAATGAGATATTTCACATTTTTTCATTCTTTCATCATTTCACTATTTCATTCACCATTTTTTCATTCTTTTAATTTTGGTTTATAATTTTTTTGATTTCTCATAGAGCACCATTAACTTCCATTTGCTCCATTCTAATTTTTAAGGAATTATCTTCTTCAGTGAGCTTTTGGACTTTTCCATTTGGACAATTCTACTTTTTAAGGCATTCTTCTCATTGACTTTTTGGAACTCTTTTGCTATTTGGGTCAGTCTACTTTATAAGGTGTTATTTTTTGGGGGGCGGGTCTCCTTTAGAAAGCTGTTGACTTGTTTTTCCATGATTTTCTTGCATCACTCTCATTTCACTTCTCAGTTTTTCCTCTACTTCTCTTACTTGCTTCTCAAAATCCTTTTTGAGCTTTTCCATGACCTGGGACTAATTCATATTTTTCTTGGAGGCTTTGGATGTAGGACCTTTGACTTTGTTGTCTTCTTCTGATTGTATGTATTGATCTTCTTTGCCTCCAAAGTAAGATTCTGTGGGCTTATATTTTTGTGCAATTTGCTCATGTTCCAAACCAATTACTTGACTTTTAAACTCTTTGTTAAAGTAGAACTCTACTTCCAGGGTGGAGGATGTACTCTCCCAGGTTTCAAGGGTTTTGTGCAGCTGTTTTCAGATATACTTCTAGGGACCTATAAATTTTCACTTCTTCCAGGGTGGCATGATGAAAGGTGAGGTGTTCACTCCTTTCCTGGCCTGGATTCTGGTCTGTGAGTGACCACAAGCATTCTTTTCTGCCTGGGAACTGTGATGAAGATTCCCTCTTTACCACTGCCATAAGCTCCACTGCACCAATGTTCCTCCTCATCTCAGGACCGCCACCCAGGACTGTGACCCAGATCCAAGCAAAGGCAAAGCAAGAGAATCCTGCCTCAGCACCAGCAAAGATATCTGTGCAATTCCCCTCTGATCAGCAGTTTGATCCCCTCCCCATCTGTGGACTGAGAGCTCTAGATTCAGCCTCCTTCCTGGGTCTATGCCAGGACTGTGCCTGAACTGAGCTCCTCTCTCATCGAGGTCCAACAGATCTTTCCTACTGACCTTCTAAGTTATATTTGGTGTTTGTAGGTTTATAAGTCTGGAAACCAATACAGCTGCTAGTGATTCAGTCCCCTGAGGCCTTCTCCAAGTTTGATGATGCCTGGTATTTGCCTGCTTGGCCCACACTGAACTATGCTCCTCTCCCAGCCTGGTACAACAGACCTTTCTCATCAACCATCCAAGTTGTGTTGGGCTAGAAATTTATTTTACTCTGTCTTTTTGTGGGTTCAGCTGCTATAGAATTTACTTAGAGTCAATTTTTACAGGTATTTGGAGGGGTTTGGGGGAGAGAGTGCAAGCAAGTCACTACCTTTACTCCACCATTTTGACTCCCCTCCCATTCTGTTTTTTAGGGAGTTATTTTCTTCAGGATTTTTTGTGCCTCCTTTAACAAGCTGTTGACTCATTTTTCAAAAATGATTTTCTTGCATCACTCTCATTTCTCTTCCCAACTTTTCTTCTACCTCTCTTCCTTGATTTTCAAATTATTTTTTGAGCTCTTTCATGGCTTAAGTTCCATTTTATTTTTTTTTTCCTTTGAGGCTTTGGATATAGGAATTTTGACTTGCAAGAGATCTTTCCTGTCAACATTCTAGGTTGCCTTGGGCTGGAAAATTATTGTACTATGCCTTTTTGTTTGTTTTGCCACTCTGGAATTTGTTTAAAGTCATTATTTAAAGGTATTTGGAGGGGTTTGGAGCAGAGCTCAGGTAAGTCCCTGCCTTTATTCTTCCATCTTCGTTCCATTCTGCCATCTTTCTTGAGCAATTTTAAGGGACAGTCCTTAGAGAAGCTGCATGTTGTATCAACCTTCAGTAGGAAACTAATACAGAAACTTATCAGTAATGCAGAGAAAGTTGAACAAGAAATAAAGAAAATAGGAAGTTATTTAAGTAATCATTGTTATTATTCAGTCAAGAACTCTCTGTGACACCATTTGTAGTTTTTCTTGGAAAAAAACACTACAGTGGTTTGCCATTTCCTTCTGCAACTCATTTTACAGATGAGGAACCAAACAATGTTAAGTGACTTGCCCAGGGTCTCACAGTTAGTAAATGTCTGAGGCCAGATTTGAACTAAGGAAGATGAGTCTTCCTGATTCCAAGACCTATGTTCTATTCTCTGAACCATGGTAAAAACAAACAAACAAACAAAAAATAATGAAAAGGAAAAAAAAATGAATCAGGAAGGTGATTTTCCCCTTCTTTTCATAAAGTGCTTTAAAAATACCTTCTAGGCTTCCAGGAACCAAGATGGCAGAGTAAAAAGTAAGTCGCTCTCACCCTCCCATATCAACCTCTGAAAGCCGAGAAAACATCACCCCAGGAAAAACCCTGGAACAGCTGAACCACAAAAAAGATGGGGGCAGCAGTCCAGTAGCCCAGATACTTTGAGGAATTAACAGGAAAGGCCCCTCTTGCCCTGGGGGAAAGGGAGCAGTACTGAATGGGAGATGACCCAGCAAGTTAACAGAAAGCCCCACCTCAGCATACCAGGAGGAAATCCTGAAACCCAGGTGGTGGAGCAGGCAAACACCAACACCTGGACCCCCGAGTACCTCAGTGAGTGTGGGGGAACCAGTGGAAAGCAGCTCAGAAAACCATCAGGAGCTCAGCATTCTGCAGTAGTCTCCCAGTGCCTCAGAAAACATCTGTGAAGCACTCCAAGGCATCCTAGGCAGATAAACATCCTGCAACATCCATCTGAAAGGAGCTGATAAAAGTGAAAGGAAATGAAAAGCAGGCAACATCCAAGGGTCAGACTGCCTAATCCTACTCCTAGAGTTCCAGTGTTGCTGATTCCAACCCAACACCAGGTAAGCTGCAGAACCCTACAGCCTCCAATTGCCAACATCACAGTCCCCAGCACACAAAGCCAGTGACCAGACCCAAGGCTCTCCACACAAGAGCCTTGGATCAGTGCCCTCTGCTCCCCAGCAGGATAGCTCTATCTCTTTAAAGGCCAGGGAATAAGCAAACACCATGAGTAAAAAGAAACATATCATAGATTCATATTATGAGAACAGCGAAAATCAAGGCAGAAATACTGAAGAGGACAACATTGTCAACAAACCCATACCTGGAACTTCAAAAGGGAATATGAAACCCAAAAAGCCTTCTTAGAAGAGTTCAAGAAAGATTTTAAAAGTCAAATGAGAAAGGTAGAAGAGTCCTTAAAAAATACAATTGGCCAACAGGAAAAAAAAAGTACACTTAAGAAAATAAATCCCTAAAAAATATAATTGACCAAATGGGAAAGGAGGTACAAAATCTGATAGAAGAAAACAATTAGTTAAAAATTAGAATTTGGCAAATGGAAACTAATGACTCTATGAGAGAGCAAGAATCAGTGAAACAGAATTAAAAAAATGAAAAAAATAGATGAAAATATAAAATACCTCATTGGTAAAACAACTGACCTGGAAAATCGATTAAAGAGAGATAATTTAAAAATTATTGGTCTACCTGAAAATCACAATGAAAAAAAAAGCCTGGACAGTATCTTTCAGGAAATCATAGAGGAAAACTGCCCTGAGGTCCTAGAACCAGGGGTAAGATAGCCATAGAAAGAATCCACCGATCACCTCTTGAAAAAGATCCCAAGTTAAAAATACCAAGGAATATAGTAACCAAATTAAAAAAATTACCAGGTCAAAGAGAAAATACTGCAAGCAGCCAGAAGGAAACAATTTAAATATCATGGAACCACAGTCAAGATTACACAGGACCTTGCAGCTTCTACATTAAAAGACTATAGGTCGTGGAACATGATATTTCATAAGGCAAAGGAGCCTGGTTTACAAGCAAGGATCAACTACCTAGTGAAAATAAGCATGATCTTTCAGGGGAGAGGATGGATATTCAATGAAATAGGGGACTTCCAAACCTTCCTGACAAAAAGACCAGAGCTCAACAGAAAATTTGATCTTCAAATACAAGACTCAAGAGAGACATAAAAAGGTAAATGGGACAGAAAGATACAATATGTTGTTAATAAGGGCAAACTGTTTACATCCCTATAGGAGAAGATGACCCTTCTAACTCTAGAGAATTGTATTGTTATCATGCCATGTTCAAGGGGTATACATAAAGGGGGTGGATATAAGTTGTCTTTGATGTAATGATAAAAAAAAATCTAATCAAGTGGGTTAAATGGATCCAAGTAAGTGGATGAATCTGATCTGAGAAAATGTATTGAGAGAAAAGGAAAGGAGGAGGCAGACAAGGGTAAATTACATTACAGGAAAAGACACAGAAACTAATTATAGCAGAGGGAAAGAAGAAAGGGAGATGAGCATTGTTTCAACCTTACTGTCAACCTTACTTCAACCATTTGGCTCAAAAAAGGAATAACATAATCAATTAGGTATAGAAATCTAACTTGCCCTATAGTAGGAGGGCAAAAGGGGAAGAAAAAGGAGGGAGGATAGAAGGGAGGGAAGGAGCAGGAAGGGTAAAGGGGAAGGAAAGGAAAGGGGCTAATAGAAGGGAGGAGTGACTGAGGGAGGCAGTGGTCAAAAGCAAAACACTAGTGAGGAGGGAAAAAGAGAAAGGAGAAAGTAAAGTATAAACGGGGTGGGGGAAAGGAAGGAGAGAAAGATAATGATAGTAATCATAACTGTGAATGTGAATGAGATGAACCCTCCCATAAGTCAGAAGTGTATAGCAGAATGGATTAAAAACCATAATCCTACAATATGTTCTTTACCAGAAACACATTTAAAAAAGAGTGACACACACAGGGTAAAGGTAAAAGGCTGGAGCAGAATATATTATGCTTTAGCTGAAGTAAAAAAAAAAGCAGACAAAGCAAAAGCAAAAATAGATCTTATCAAAAAAGATAAGGAAGGAAACTACATCATACTAAAAGGCACCATAGACAATTAAGTAATATCATTACTAAACACATATGCACCAAATGGTATAACATCCAAATTCTTAGAAGAGAAGTTCAAGGAATTACAGAGAGAAATAGACAGCAAAATGATACTAGTGGGGGCCCTTAAACCCCCCCTCTGAACTAGATAAATCTAAGCACAAAATAAACAAGAAAGAAGTTAAGGAGGTGAATAGAATATTAGAAAACTTAGGTATGATAGACCTCTGGAGAAAATTTAATGGGTATAAAAAGGAATATACTTTTTTTTGTCAGCAGTACATGGCACATGCACAAAAACTGATCATGTACTAGGGCATAAAAACCTCACAATCCAATGCAGAAAGGCAGAAATATTAAATGCATTCTTTTCAGATCATGATGCAATAAAAATTATATGTAATAAAAGGGCAATGAAAAGATAGACTAAAAAATAATTGGAAACTAAATAATCTAATACTAAAAAAAAGATTGGGTCAAACAACAAAACATAGAAACAATCAATAATGAGACAAGAGAATGACAATAATGAGACAACATACCAAAACTTATGGGATGCAGCAGAAGCAGTTCTTAGGGGAAGTTTTATATTCCTAAATCTTTACATAAATAAAATAGAAAAAGAGGAGATCAATGGAGTGGGCATACAACTAAAAAAAAAAAACTAGAAAAAGAACAAATTAAAAATCCTCAATTAAATACCAAATTAAAAATATTGACAACCAAAGGAAAAATTAATAAAATTGAAATTAAGAAAACTATTGAACTAATAAATAAAACTAAGAGTTGGTTTTATGAAAAAAATAAAATAGATAAACTTTTGGTTAATTTAATTTAAAAAAAAGAAAGAAGAAAACACCAAATTACTAGTATCAAGAATGAAAAAGTTGAAGCTACCACCAAGGAACAGAAAATTAAAACAAAAATTAGGAACTATTTTGCCCAACTGTATGCCAATAAATTTGACAATCTTAGTGAAATGGATACATAATTACAAAAATATGAATTGCCCAGCTTAACAAAAGAGGAAGTAAAATACTTAAATAACCCCATCTCAGAAAAAGAAATTGAACAAGCCATTGATGAACTCCCTGGGAAAAAATCTCCAGGGCCAGATGGATTTACAAGTGAATTCTATCAAACATTTAAAGATCAATTAATTCCAATACTATGTAGACTGTTTGGGAAAATAGGTGAAGAAGGAGACTTGCTTAATTCTTTCTATGATACAAATATGGTGCTGATACCTAAACCAGGAAGAGTCAAAACAGAGAAAGATATACATGCAAAAATTTTAAATAAAATATTTCTAAATAGATTACAGCAACTTATCACAAGAATAATACAATGTGACCAGGTAGGATTTATACCAGGAATGCAGGGCTGGTTCAATATTAGGAAAACTATCAGCACAATTGATCATATCAACACCAAAACTACCAGAACCCACTTGATCATCTCAATAGATGCAGAAAAAGCTTTTGACAAAATACAACACCCATTCCGAATAAAAACACTAGAGAGTATAGCAATAAATGGAATCTTCCTCAGAATAATAAACAACATCTACCTAAAACCTTCAGCAAGCATCATATGTAATGTGGACAACCTAGAAGCACTTCCAATAAGATCAGGAGTGAAACAAGGATGTCCATTATCACCACTGTTGTTAAATATTGTCCTGGAAATGTTAGCTTTAGCAATAAGAGAAGAAAAAAAGAAATTGATGGCAATAGAATAGGCAAAGAAGACACAAAGCTATCATTCTTTGTAGATGACATGATGATAGACTTAGAGAAACCTAGAGAATCAAGTAAAAATCTACTTGAAATAATAAAAAAAAACTTTAGCAAAGTTGCAGGCTATAAAATAAACCCACATAAATCATAGGCATTTCTATATAATACCAACAAAGCCCAACAGCAAGAGAGAGAAATAGAAATTCCATTTAAAGATACTGTAGACATTATAAAATATTTAGGAGTCTACCCCTGAAATAAACCTGGGATTTATATAAACACAATTATAAAACACTTTTCACACAAATAAAGTCAGATCTAAATAATTGGAAAAGCACCAGTTGCTCATGGGTAGGCTGAGCTAATATAATAAAAATGACAATTCTACCTAAGCTGATTTAGTTACTCAATTCCATACCAATCAAACTACCAAAAATTATTTTATAGAGTTAGAAAAAATAATAAGATTCATGTGGAAGAACCAAAGGTCCAACATATCAAGGAAACTAATGAAAAGAAATGCAGAGGAAGGTGGACTAGTCATTCCAGAGCTTAATTTGTATTATAAAGCAGTAATCATCAAAACTGCTTGGTACTAGCTAAGAAATAGAGTGGTGTATCAGTGGAATAGGTTAAGTGTGCAAGACATAGTAGTCAATGACTATAGTAATATATTATTTGATAAACCCAAAGACCCCAGCTTCTGGGATAAGAACTCACTGTTTGATAAAAACTGCTGGGAAAACTGGAAAGAGTATGGCAGAAACTAGGCATAGATCAAAATCTCACACCATATACCAAAATAAAGTCAAAATGGATTCATGATTTAGATATAAAGATTGATGCTGTAAACTAACTGGGAGAGCAAGGACCAGTTTTCCTATCAGATTTATGGAGAACAGAAGAATTCATGACCAAACAGTAAGTAGAGAACATTATGAAAAGCAAAATGGATACATTAAATTGAAAAGTTTTTGCATAAACAAAGCCAATGCAACGAAGATTAGAGGGAAGGTAGAAAATTGGAAAAGAATTTTTACAACCAGTCTCTCTGATAAGGGCCTCATTTCTAAAATATTTAGAGAATTAAGTCAAATTTATAAGAATACAAGTCATTCCCCAATTGATAAATTGCCAAAGGCTATGAACAGGTAGTTCTCAGATGAAGAAATTAAAGCCGTCTATAGTCACATGAAAAGATGCTCCAAACCATTTTTGATTAGAGAAATGCGAATCAAAATGACCATGAGGTACCACATTACACCTATCAGATTGGCCAACATGACAAAACAGGAAAACAATCAATGTTGGAGAAGGTGTGGGAAAACTGCAACACTAATGCATTGTTGGTGGAGTTGTGAAATGATTCAACCATTTTGGAGAACAATTTGGAACTACGCCCAAAGGGCTATAAAAATGTGCATACCCTTTGAGCCATCAATAGCACTTCTAGTGCTATATCCCAGAGAGATTATACAAATGGAAAAAGGACCCACATGTAAAAAAATATTTATAGCAGCTCTTTTTTGTGGTGGCAAAGAATTGGAAATTGAGAACACGTCCATCAATTGGGGAATGGCTAAACAAGTTGCACTACATGAATGTAGTGGAATACTATTATGTTATAAGAAATGATGAACAGGCAGACTTCAGAAAAACCTGGAGAGACTTGTATGGTCTGATGCCAAGTGAAGCGAGTAGAACCAGGAGAACATTGTACACAATAACAGTCAAGTTGTGTGATGACTAATATTGATAAATTTAACCCTTCTCATCAATACAAGGATCTAAGACATCCCCAAAGGTCTCATAATTGAAAATGCTATCCACAAAGGAGAAAGAATGGTGGAGTTTGAATGCAGATTAAAGCATACTATTTGCTATTTTTTTTCTTCTGTTGTGTTTTGTTTCCTCTTTCTGGTGGTTCCTCCTATTGGTTCTAATTCTTACTTACACCATCACTAACGTGAAAATATGTTTAATAGGAATGTATATGTATAGCCTACATCAGATTGCACACTGTCTAGGGGAGGGAGGTGGAAAGGGAGGGGGAGAAAAATTTAAAACTCAAAAGTTTATGGAAGTGATTATTGATAATTCAAAATAAATTAATAAAAATACCTTCTATATTATTTTTATTTTTTCTTGTTCCCCTAAACAGTAAGGAATCTTTACAAACTATTGCTCTAAAACTTTAAATTCGTAAGTGCAGAATAAAAAAAAAATAAAAAAGCTTCTTTTTGCCACCCTTTTTGCCTTTCCAAATGTAGTCTTCAATATAAATGTGAAAAGAAATTTCCAATGTGATAGAAATCAGAATAGTGCAGCATGATAGGTGCAATACCTACCAAGATTCCTCCACCAGATCCACTCCCATGACCCTGTCAATATGGCTTAGGTTAAGAAAAGGCTACAAATTCAGAATTACATTACTAAGTGGATGGGGTAAGGCTCAAGGTGGGTTTTCCTTGATTGAGCTATCTGACAGCCCAAGGGTGTGGAACCTGGGGCCTTGAGGCCACATGTGGCCCTCTATGTCCTCAAGTGCTGCCCTTTGACTGAATCCAAACTTCACAGAACAAATCCTCTTCATAAATAAGATTTGTTCTCTAATGCTTGGAGTCAGTCAAAAAGCCTGCACTGGAGGACCTAGAGGGTCAAATGTGGCCTTGAGGCCATAGATTCCCTACCTCTGTGGTAGACTCTTGACTTTGTGACTTTCTGATCTCCTACGGTTATAGAAAGGCCTACTCCCATGTGGCCCTTCTAAAGGGGTAGTTCTAAGAAAATCATACAAGTCAATATACCTTGCACTTCTGGTCAGATTGATTTTCCATATAGAGATGAAGGGAGCTTGCCTATCATATATTATTGCTACTATATTCTCATGGCATATCTTTGTTATATGAGGGCTAAGTAAACTACCTTTTGTTAATCATTCAATGACTTTTCATTGGTACATTTCATCCCAATATTGAACATGGTGGCCTTAGGCCAGTTTCTGTCATCTAAACAGAAAGATAGCAATGGAGAGAGTTAAATGAGAACAGAGGAAGGAGCCTTTTTTTTTTAATTAGACTGTCTACAGGAGTTATAAGCAGTCCCCATCAGGCTGTAGTGAAAATGATGCATTCAAGGTATTAAAAAATGCTTAAATTTGCCTTATTTGTAAGCTCAAATCCAGCATTATCAAAAATTGAATATTTTATTATATTTGCTTAGAATAATATGCCCATGGAGGAATTATAAGGCTGTATGTGGCACAGGTTGCTCTGTCATGTAATAGTCTTTATAGCCTTATAGCTCCATCAGTCTATAATTCTACCTTCATCACTTGAATAGATATCACTTTACCAAAAGCAAATGATCTTGTCTCATTTTTGTATTTTTGTATTTTAGTATGGCTAGAAAGCTTGTTCCATAAAACCTGGGAGAGAGAAAAATATATATTTTGAGTAATTCACTTTCCTGACATGGCAAAGTCCTTACCTCACAAAAAAAGTCTTGCCATATGTCCATGTCTACTTGTATTGCTTCTGACACTTCCTCTCTTTAACTTTCACATTCTTACACTTTATTTTTATGCTTAAAAAAGGTGTTGGGGTAAAAGAATGATTTTCTTTCATTATTATCTGCCTCTTGATATTTTGAAGGATTTCTTTTCTTGACATAAGAACTTTGGCATTACACCCTTCTTACTCTAAACGGAAAATGTATGTCTTCAAGCCAGGTATTCATAGCTGCAGAAACTCCTAATTAATACCAAACTTAACAAAAGTGAGGACTATTATTTTATGATGTGGAAATTTAAAATGTTAAAATATACAGTAGAATTCTTTCTTTTTTGACAATATTCTTGTGGATTTTTTCCCCATTAACGTGGGTTCATAAGATTATAATCTTACTGTTTTAATCCCTTAGATGTGAGTTGTCACTAGTAATCAAAATATAAAGCACTGCAGAATCCGATAGAAGGTAACACAAAGAATAAGTCTATGTCACTGATTATGGGGCTACATAGGGGCACCATAAAAATTCATTGATTACTATTACAGGATCAGAGGTTTAGAATTAGAAGGGACCTTAGAGGTAGTATTCTTGTTTGGCTTTTAAAAAGAAATACAATAATAAGAAATTATAGCAAATTGTTCAAGTGACATAGACAGGGTGAAAAGTTAAATAAATAAACCAATTACATAAACATAAAGAGTATATAAGGTATGTTTGTGATATTTCTGCATATTTGGTGATTTTTAATAAGATATAGAAGGAACAGATACATGTTATTTACTCTGAGGAATGATTCAGATTTGAATGTGATTGTTAAATGGTATGCACAAAAGAACGGGTATATGAAATTTTTGTAACTTCTAAAGATTCCCAAGTAAGCATCAGAGGCAGTATTTCCAGAATCACAGAAATACAAAATTTCAGTTTTAAGGAATCTTGGAGGTCATTTAGTCCAACTGTCACCTGACTAAAATTGTCTATAGAATCCCTCAAAAGGGATTATCCAACCTTCCATTGAAGAATGTTAGTTAGGAGAAGCAAACAATTTTTCAAGAAAGTCCATTACATTATCAGAAGGCTCTAAAAACTTCCTCATCTAGCTTACATCTGCTTTTTTGGTAATATCTCCCCATTGTTCTTATTTATGCTTTTCACAGTCAAGTAAAATAAATGTAATTCCTCCTTGTGCATGAAAGCTAATATAACCTCAAGTCTTTTCTTCTCCAAGGCAGATATATCTGGTTCTTTCCATTTATGCTCAGTCAGCATAGACTTGATGCCATTCAATATTCTAGTCACCTTACTTTGGAGGCATTCTAGCCAATTGTCTTTCCTAAAATGTAGAATTGATGATTAAAGGCTGTAGGAAAAAAAATGATCACTGGTTTCGGAGTCAGAGGATTTGAGTTCAAATCACACTGCTGATACTACTTGTCTGACCCTGGTCAAATAATGAAAGCTCTTTGGGGCTCAGATTCCTTATCTGTAAAATAAAAGCATTAGACTAGATGGCTTCTGAGGTCCCTTCACCTCTAAATCTATGATTGCATGAAGATATATCTAACTAGATTTTCTATTACTTAATGAATCATATTAAGTTGCAACAGGGACCTGGAGCCAGAAAATAGTATAATATAACCAGATTTTCCATGATCCATATAGATGTTACTCTAGTATGTCTTTATGTTCTTATCTTTATGAACATTTTAACTATAAAACAATTCTACTAATAATCTGTATTTTCATATATAGACATATAGTTACCTCTAACCTAGACTAATGTGATAAGATCCTAATTGACCTCCTGGAAAAATTTCTCTTCTCTTCAATCTGTTATATATAAGGCTATCAAAGTGATTTTCCTAAAGTGAAGATTAGGTCATATCACTGACTTGCTAAGTAAACTTCAATGGTGTCCTATTACCTCTAGAATCAGATAGAAGCTCTTCTGTTTATCATTTAAAGTCTTTTCTGATTTGGACTTTACCTACCTTTCCTAACATTATTAATTGCTCCCTTCCCAAACTATAAGGTCCAGCCATGATATTCCTCACACACAAAACTCCATATTCCCTTTCTGTACATTTGTACTATCAGGAATGCACTTGCCCTTGCTTAGAATGTACTCTTAACTCACCTTTACCTCTTAGAATTCTATATTTCCTTCTAAGATCTATTCAAATGACATCTTCTATGAGAAGTCATTTATGATATCAGATCTGCTAATGTATCTCCCAATAAAGCTTTCCTTGTATTGTGTGTATATGTGTGTTTATATACATGCATGTAGGCATAAATATGCATGTGTTTATACACATACATACATAGATACATACATATATATGCACAAATATACTCATATACATAAAAACAGACACACATATATCTTCAGAAACACAGAGACCCTCTCCCTGGAAAGAATGTAAATTCCTTGGAGACATATACTATTCTGTTTCTGTTTTTGTACTTCCAGCACCTAGGACAATCCATGGTTTATAACAGATACTTAATAAATAGCCACTGATTGAATATAAATGAACAGTAAAAATGTGGAAAAAATACCTTATCAGAATAGGAAACAGTCAACCATTCTGAAGCAAAAGGAAGGGGCTAATAGATTGAGGATTTAGTCCTTCAAAGAAAACTCACAAAATTAAAAAAAAATACCTAGAGCAAGACTTTTTTTTACATTGAATACATCATAAAATACACTCCCAAATGGAAGAGGGACTTCAGGCATCCCAGGAATTGTGCTAAGTACTGGGAACACAAGCAGAGGAAAGAGATTATCCTAGTTCTCAATGACCTCATAGTTTAATAGAGGAGATAAAATGCAAACTATTATGTATAAACAAGATATACACAGGGAAAATTAGAGATTATCAATAGAAGAAAGCAATGAGGAAAGGCTTAGGAAAGACTTCTTGGAGAAGATGCAATTTTAGCTGGACCTTGAAAGAATTCAGGGAAGCCAGAAAGTATAGGTAAAGGAGAGAAAGCCATTTAAGGGGAGTGAGGGTGAGACTGTCAGTGAAAACACACTGAACCTGAAGATAGAGTGTTAAATTTGAGGAAGAGCAAGAAGACCAGTGTCATTGGATTAAAAAGCATATAGCATGAGTACGGCATAAAATGCCTGAAGTGTAAGGGGATTTTAAAAAAATCAATTATTTAAATATAGTCTGGAGGAGATGAGCCTAGAAAGTAATCCATGTGACAACAAAACAAAATATATTTTAGTGGCATCCAAGCTCAATATGAATAAATACTGTGATGTGTCAGTTAGACTAACTAAAGGCATATTAGGCTACATTATTCAGATCATGAGATTTAGAGCTGGGTAGATTATGTCTTTCTATGGCTCTAATTTTCAGATAAGAAAACTGAGAGCCATAAAATAATATAGCCCAAGGTCACATAGATAGAAAGTGGAAAAAAAAAAAAAACAACAACAAAGCTTAAAGATCATCTCATTCAACATCCTGACTTTACAGATGGGATGAATTTCTAGTGAAATTAATTTCCTTGTTCAAGGTCACATATGTACAAAGTAAAGGTAAGATTCAAACCCAGGTTTTCTGGCTCAAAATTCCATCCATTTTTCCAACTATACCAAACTTCCTGGTGTATAATAGATTGTAATCTAATCACAATGGGTTATAGAAAACCATTAATTTTATTATTGTTTTTGTTGTCTCAGTCTTGTATGACTTTTCCAAACTCTTGAGGTTCTCTTGGCAAATATACTAGGATGTTTTTCCATTTCCTTCTCTAGCTCATTTTACAGATAAGGAGGCTGAAGCAAACAGGGTTAAGTGACTTCTTCAGGGTCACACAGCTAGTAAGTGTCTGAGAACAAATTTGAACTCAGGCTTCCAGACTCCAGACCTGGTGTTCTATACACTGTACCATCTAGCTGCCCTGACTAACTGTGTACCTCTACTCATTTGCCAAGGCATGTGAGTATGCATTTAGTCAGTCAATAAGTATTTACTAAGGACCTAATGTATGTTAGGCACTATGCTAAGCATTGAACATGCAAAGAAAGCTGAAGACCATCCTTTGCTCTCAAGGATGTTATAGTTTGATAGGAGAGATAACATTTAAAAATATGTACAAAATATATATAAACAGAATAAATTTGAAATAATCAACAGAGATAAAGTAGTATAATTAAGGAAAATTTGAAAAGGTTTCCTGTAGAAAGTGAGAGTTTATCTGAGACTTGAAGGAAGGCAGAATGTAGAGATATGGAGAGAGAGCATTCCAGGGATGGTACTAGCAAGTGAAAACAGTTGGAGGTGAAAGATAGAGTGTCTTGTTAAAGAATTAAGTAAGTAAGGAGGCCAGTGTCACTGGACAATGGGATTAAGGTATAAGAAGACTGAAAAGATTAGGGTAGGTCAGGAAGGCTAAAAAAGGGCCTTGAATGCCAAAAAGATAATTTAATATTTGATCCCAGAAGTGATAACAAGACACTGGAGTATAATAAGTATGGAGGTGACATGGCCAGACTTGTACGTCAGGAAGACCACTTTAGCAACTGCATGAAAGAAGAACTGGAGTGGAGAAAAGTAGGATGAATATTGGAGAGATGTTACAAATTGACAAACTTTGGTAACAGATTAGATAGGGGCTGGGGAGAGAGATTAAGGAGTTGAGGATGGCACCTAGGTTTCAAGATTAAATAACTGTGAGGATGGCAGTTCAGGGAAATTAGGAAATAGGGAGGGTTTGGGGGAAAAGATAATAAGTTCAGTTTAGGATATGTTGAGTTTAAGATGTAAGTGGGACATCCAATGTGAGATGTCTTAAAGGCAACTGGAGATGGTGGAGAGAAATTTGAGATAAATAATTAGATTCGAAAATCAGCAGCAGAGAGATGATAATTCAATTTTTGAGAGATGGTGAAATTACTAAGTGAAATAGTATAGATGGAGGAGAGAAGAGGGTCCATGGGACACTCACCATTAGTAGGAATTACCTAGATGAAGGAGAATGAAAGTTGTCAGAAAGGTAGGAGGAGAATCAGGAGAGCATCATGAAAACAAAAAAAAGAAAGCATCAAGGAAAAGAGGGTGATTGATATTGTCAAAGTCTGCAGAAAAGTCAAGAAGGATGAGGATTGAGAAAAGACCATTAGATCTGGCAATTAAGAGATTTTCAGTAATTTTGGGAAGAACAGTTTTGGCTGAATGATAATGTACTCAGAATGATAGTGTAGAGAGTTAAGAAGAGAGTGACAGGAAGAGAAATGGAGGAACCTTCTCAAGAAGTTTAGCATATATCTAGGCAAGCAAAGGTCTAGACTATATATGCTTTAATGTGCCTACTTCAATATATGTAGATTCTATATCACTTAAATTGACACATCTAGATTCCCTTATTTCCTTGATATTAATGATTTCTTTTTTTCCTGTCTCTATTTCTCTCTTTTTCTTTCTCTTTCTCTCCTCTTATATCCTGTATGTAGTATATTGGCTAGTGCAGGCCTAGAGTCAGGAAGTCAAATCTGGCCTCAGACACTTACCTTGTTTTTCAGCCAAAGACAAGGTTTATTAGAACATCAGTCACATTGGGCAGACTCTTAAGGAGTCTGAACATTAGTGAGCTATTGGCTAGATTATAAGAATCTAAGCCATGGCTAGATTTTAAGAATCTAAGCCCTCAGATACTTTTTAGCTGTGTGATTCTGGGCAAGTTAATCGTAATGTTTGTGAAGTGCTTAGCACAGTATAAAACACATAGTAGGTACTTAATAAGTGATTGTTTGCTTCCTTCTCATCTTTTCTTACTTCCTTCTTCCCAGTATTTATTCCCATATATATATATATATATATATATATATATATATTTTAGTTATAAAGCCTCTGATAAAAGACTCTCTTGAATATGAATTAATTTATGTGTTTGGCATACAGAAAGATTTTTGTTTCCTTTTGACATCTATGTAAGTTCTCTCTTTGAGCAACAAAGAGCACAATAGGGCAGTCACTCTGGAAAGGGGATAGACATGCCTTTATAATGTAACATATCTGATCATGACCTAAATAATATAGATTGACCTTGGGAATATTGTTGAATCTTTTTCCCTTTTAGTCCTTTAAAAAAATATCTTAGGTACAATTTTTGCTTTAGGTAGAAAATCTCCCACTCTGGGCAGCACATTCCCTTTTATGTTTAGTTTTGGCAAGCTGAGTTGGGAATGCCTATAGGAGATGCAGGAAGAACAATCACGTAGGTAGCTGGAAATGCAAGACGAGTTCAGAGAAGTTTGGAATGAAGAAATAAGTTTGGAATTAAATACACAGTAGTGATATTTGAAGTTACAGGTATGAATGAACTCAACAAGGGAAAGTATATAGAGAAAAGAGAGCTAAGGTAGAACCTGGGGAGGGCAACCATAATTAAATACTTTGAATAAGAAAAGGGACCAATATTGGATACAAAGAAAAGTTGAATCTAGCAGTCCATAATTTCAGAGAAGACAAACGTAGATTTTTTTTTCAGGAATAGTGATGAACAACAGTGTTAAATGTTGCTGAGAGGTCAAAGATCATGAATACTGAGGAAAAAATCAATGGATATGTTGATTAGGAGGTTATTGATGATCAAGAGAAGAGTTTCCACAAAATGGCTGAAATGGCAAGTTGTAAGACAAAATATAAGTGTTTAATAAGGCACAATTAAGTATACCAATTCGGAAATTATGATTTAAAAAAAAAGACAGATGTGATAGTAATACAAGAAAACAGCAATGTGAAGGGAATTTTTTTTTTCAGTTTAAGGGAAAAAATGGTAGCAGATGCCTTAGAGCAAGGAGAGGAAGAAAGATGGAATATATAAGATAAAAGGAATAGTTGATGGTGGTCATTGAAGTGATAGGTTTAGATTAGAATTAGATCAAGAAAATAAGTGCTTATGTTAGCTTCAGTAAGAGGAAAATATAGGATTAAAAAAACAGGTCAAGTTACAGAAAAACTAATATGATGAGGACAGTGTAGCAATTTTTTAAATTCTATTTTTAACAATTGGCACAATCGAGAAATCACTAATACAATGAAAAATATTCTGAGATTTGGTTGACTGCTTCAGTAATACTTTAATAACTTCAAAGCAATATACACTACAAAGCATCTTTCTTCTTCATAATTTGACAGGAAATAAAATGTTTACTAATGGAATTTTCCCAAACATTATCCTGTTAATTAATAAAATGTATAATTTGGAGTCTGAAATTGTTTTTTTTTGTCTGATTTTTATAAGCCATTTTTTTCTTAACCCTATACTTGGGAGTGTAAACCAATTATATGTTATGCATTTGCATTTAGTTTAAAGGGAGAAAAATGTTTCCCCCCCCCAAAAAAAGGAAAAGGAAAAGGAAAACAATAACAGTTGAATGCATAGACCCTATATTTGCTGCTCTGTCTTAAAACAGAGCACCACCTGCTGTCAGTTATAAGCAGCTCTGTGCAGATGTTGGTATTTTCATTTTAATTGCCTTTATTTCAATGACAGTAAAAAGTAAATTAATGAAGCCATTTTTCTACAAAACCACAGCAGATCAGGTCTTTTTCAAGTGTCAGATGTTTATGTGTACACTATTTTCTCTACAACATCACTATCCATTATTTTCACCAGATTTCAGCCTGTAAAGACAATGCTCTCACAAGTGGGAGGTATATAACAACAGTGTTTCTGGAAAGTGATATGCAGAGAGTTTGTTCATTTGGGTGCAAATATTGCTGGTTAGGTCTACACAGTAAAACAAATAAAAATAAAAATGCCACAGTTGCTTTAGTAGCAAAACAAATATACAGTCTAATAGCCACCAAGAGAGATAGATAACACAATGGAAAGTACTCTGGGTCTGGTGTCTGAAAGACCTAAGTTCAATTCTAGCCTCATGAACTTACTAGCTGTGTGACCCTGAGAAAGTCACTCAACCTCTGTCTCTTTCATTTTCCTTAATTGTAAAATGAGAAAAATAATAGCACTTACTTCTCTGAGTTGTTGTGAATATCAAAGGATATTTGCAAAAAGCTTGCACAATCTGACATGTGGTAGGTGCTTAATAAATTCTTATTTCTTTCCTTCCTTCCTTCCATTCAATATGTACATATATGAGTATATGCATATATACACCTATATTTACAAATGTGTGTTCACATATACAAATATATGTGTATACATATATAAACATATAAACACATATATAGAAAAATATATATATATGTACATGTATGAGTGTGTGTGTATATACATGCACAGACACACAAAATATTCTTAAACTATATTCTTCAGGTAAACCCCTTTTTGTGTGTGGGACAAAGATTAAGGATAATAAGAGGAAGTCTATATTGCTCAGCTTATAGTATCTAGGAAGATACAGAGACCTTTGACAATATTTTATTTTTATATTTCAGAATAAGTTGTGATAATATGGGAATACAAAAAAGGAATCCTTTGAAAGAGATCATCATCATCATCATGGATTTACCGACTCCAGATGTCAGCAAATACAGGATTTGCAATGCATAAAGAAATTACCCATATTTCAAGGGAAAAAAAAACATGTTACTTCCAAAATATTATTTTCAGAAAGTAACTTTTCACAGGAAATATGAACTATAGGGTTGCAGGAATTTAGGTGATAATGTTCCTAAGTACCCTATCAGCATCCAGATGTTTAGTGCTTTCAAACAGACATTCCTAAGAAACTTTCTGTAACTTCTATTATATTGGCAATATGAGAATATGTCATAGAGATAGATACATATGGTGCCATCGTTTGCAGTCAATTAAAGCAATCTACATAAACTCTTTACTCTTTTGTAACACATATGTGGATCACATGCTGACTGTCCTAATCATAATATCTTCTCCCTTCTCTAATCTTAGCAATACTTCTTTTCATTCCCCACTTGGCCCTTATAATAATACTAGTTTGTATTCTCATTTGTGTATGTCTTTTCTTTCTGATTAGAATGTAAGCAATTTAAGGCCTGAAGCAATATCTTATTTATAACAACAACAACAATGATATTTATAGAGTACTTTAAGATTTGCAATGTATGTTTAAAAAAAATCTCATTTTATCCTCACAACTTTGGAAAGCAGATGCTATTGTTATCTCTATTTTTACAGATAAGGAAATGAAGCAGAGAGTGGTTGAGTGACTTGCCCAGGGTCACACAGCCAGTAAATGTCTGAGGATGGATTTGAACTTAGATCTTTTTGACTCTAGTTCTGTTGTTCTATCTATTGCAATATCTAGCAGTCTACCCAACTGTATCCTACCACCACCCACACCCTTATCTACACACCCACACACCCACACTCACACCCACACCCACATCCTCATGTGTGTGTATATAAACATACATAAAATCTTGTTTGATATCTATGACCTTAGCAAAGAAGCAGAATCATCTTTAGTACTCCCATAGCATGTAGCACTTACTTGCTGTTGTTGTTCAGCCATTTTAGTCATGTATCGCTCTGTATGACCCAATTTGGGATTTTCTTGGCAAAGAAATCACCCCAACAGAGTCATTTGCCATTTTCTTCTCTAGTTCATTTTACAGATGAAGAAACTGAAACAAACAGGGTTAAGTGACTCACCCAGGTTCATAATACTAGTAAGTATCTGAGGCCAGATTTGAACTAAGGAAATGTGTCTTCCTTACTCTAGGCCCAGTACTCTACCCACTGTGCCACCTATCTATCATATTTAATAAACACTCAATAAACAAATGTTTAATTTATGTTTATTCAGGCAGCCCATTGACACCTTATTCTTATAAAAGATAGCCTAATTTGAAAGCTGCAAACCTTGTAATGTGACTTTTCAACAAAACAACTCAGTAATGAGGAATTGTGTCAAATGGCAAATTATTCTGTACATGCCTCCAGATATTGGAAGAAAACAAAACAAAGCAAAATAAAACCAATAGAAAAAAAGAAAGCTTTTTAGACAGGGTCTGAATGACATGCATATTCTAACATTTAACACAATTCCTGGCACAAAGCAAGCCCTTAATAAATGCTTGCTAATTGAGTACTAGAAGTCAACATGAAATGTAAATCTGTTATAACTACATTTTTCTTGGAATTGATCATTTCAGTCGGTGTTTTTTGAATCATTCAGACATCACCTCTAAATGTAAAGGATTTTCTGGGATGACTTGGAATTCCTGGATGTTTAAGTAGGCAGAATTTGCCCTTTTATGCTTAAGAGCCAAGGGACCTTGACTTGTGTCAAACACAGAATGATAAAGGAATGAGGAGATGTGTTTGATATAGGTAGTTTTTTTTTTTTTACTTTTCTTGAAAAAAATGTAAGGGGCAGAACCAAAGATGGTGAAATTGAGAAAATATTCAGAGAAAGCACTGTTAATTTAGGCAATTTATATTTATGTAATATTTATCAATCTTACTTGGATTACAATATTTCCTGCCATTTAGTTGTGTAAAATAACTCTTAATAAGTTCTGTAATTATATCTTCATTGGTGGCACATTTATCCTTTTCATTTTTGATACTAGCAATTTGTTTTTTTCTTTTTTTAATCAAATTGAGCTCAGAATTGAGATTGTTTATGTTATTTTTATTGTCTTATTTTGTTTTCATTTTGCATGACTTCATATGTAACATTGATATCAAATTGCTTTCCTTCTCAAGAAGGAGAAAAGAAGGAAAAGAAGTTGGGACTCAAGATTAAAAAATACTATTTTATTTTTTACATATAATTGACATTTTTAAATAAAATTATTAGAATTTTTTAAAAATTAAACAACAGTGATCATAAAACTTACAAAACCAACAGTCACAATAGTAGATACTACCTACCTTTTTTTCTTGTGAAATTCAGTAACATTTCTAGCAATTTTTCTTATCTTTCTTAGTTGTTCATACATTGCTGAAATGTACTTAAATACAATTTATTGTTATATTTACATATTTACATACATAAACACTGCATTTCCTGTCTCCCTGGTTGCTAAGTACTCCCTTGAACTCTTTGCCAACACTCTAATAGCTTTTAGTTATTCTGTTACCCTGTATGTAATGTTCTTTTCACTTATTTCCAAACAGTAGTTTAGCCACTTAGAAACGTGAATCCAAAATATATGCTACTCTATGGACATCTACAATGAAACCATATGGACTCATACAGAGTATTTTAATTGTATTATCCACTTCCTGAACTGACTTCAAGTGATGGAATCAGAAACATCAAATTGAAAAGCCTTGAATAATTAATGACTTTTTTTTTTGCTTAGAAGCTTTTTTCTTCCTACATGTGTTTGAAGAGAGGGATATTTTGCCTTTAGCAGTGAAATAAACATTATTGTGACACAAAATCAAGAAAACATATTACCAAAAGAAAATTGAAAGAAAAATTCAATAAATAGCAATAAATTATTGAATAGAACTATTTTTCACAAAACTGTGCAAGAACAACAGCTTAACTTCATGTAAGACCCTGAGATAAACCATGTAAAATTGAAGATTAATGCTGGTTTAGTGGAAACATCATGTAGTTGTTTGTTTGTTTGTTTTACAATATTCTGAACTATGTACATCAAAAGAAAGATGATTATGATAATGGTGTTGATCATCAAAGGTAACACTTTATATACTATATGTATGTATATACGTACACACACACACACACACACACACATAATTTCATCTTTACAACAATCCTATGAGGATGCATATATTTTTCAGTGTTGACCAGTTTGAGGAGGTTAAACCCGATCACATTTTTGTTGTGTGAAACAGATGACTCAGACCTAAGCATACCAAAAGACTACACTATGATTCCTTTATATTATTCCTTTGTGATATAAAGGGGGGGGCAAACAGGAAAATTAACTGTTTACATGCGAAATCAGAGACTAGAATGATTGGTTCATAGACTTGAACAGCTGTAAGGGAGCTTTGACAGCAAATAATATAAGCTTTCTCTATCTTTATGACTTTTGTAAGTTGTTTAGAAGTATGTCTTTGGCATATTTTATATAACATAATGTATAATAATATGCAAGGTATTTCAGAAATACTAGTGGAGTTTTAAGCAATTAAAGTTCATATTGCACTAAGACTTTTGGGGACCCATATATAACATTACATATATAAATAAAGCAAAAAAAAATAATAAATAAAAAATATTTTAAAAAATAAGTAAATAAAGCATAAATCATTGATGTTTGAGACTTGGATGAAAAATGAAAGATAATCTAGTAGCATAGGCATTTTCCAATCCCATACTTAAGTTATATAAAATAGGTTGATAATTTATGTTATTTCAAAGAAGCATATTAGATATGTTCCTTCAATAACACATCCCAATATTTCACTCTTGCTGTTATGTACTTCTTCCATATAACAATCCCTTACACAGCACCTAATCAATTTCTCTTGCCAATTATTTCTATTGCCAATTAACAGCTGGTTGACATCCTTTAGGATCTATACTCTTACAGAATTTAAAAGCTTAAAAAGGCCAGTAGGATGAGGGCCTTTGTAAATAATCTAGTCCACACATTGGCAAGATATAGTCTTAGAGCCAAATCTAGCCCATCGCTAAGCCATGAGTTAAGAATGAATTTTATTTAAAACACATGAAAAACATTTTTAGCTCATGGTCTTTACAAAAATGGGTGGTGCGATGGATTTTGCCCTTGGACAATAGTTTGCTGACCCATGACCTTGTCCAATTCTTTCATACTTGAATGAAAAAAAAAACTCTGAGATCCTGAAGTTAAGTGAAGTTTGCTCAAGATTATGCCTATTAGAGTATGTCTCCTGTTTCTCACTCTAGTGCTTTTTCCATTATACCTATAAAAAACTTGCATGCCAGATTTTCAAAGATATCTTTATCTATCTATCTATCTCTCTATCTATCTATCTATCTATCTATCTATCTATCTATCTATCTATC
>NW_020954585.1:15099523-15125600 GCF_900497805.2 Vombatus ursinus
GGGGGGGAAGTGATCACTACCTACTAGAGATTGTAAAAGAGAAGAAAACCTCAGGATAGTCTAACATGCTCCCTAAATTTGGAGGGCATAGATTTAAATGGATTCAAATGAAAAGTAGTTTAGATCTGGAGGAATCAAATTTGCAGAGCCAGTGATCACTGAAGGGATGTGTAACTCACCAATATGAAATTATAAATAACACAAAGAAAATATGATAAGGAAAGATGAATTATGAAGTAATTTAGCTTTTAAAAGGTATGTAAAGAAGAAAGGTTAGGGAATATAGGGTTAATATAATAACATGTAAAAATAGCTTCCAGAGTGCCAAAGTACAGAACGTGCTTCAACACAAAATGTTTTTGGATATTGCTTTTTTTTTTTTCCATGTAGGAGAAAGTGGAGGATCAAAGAAAACATAGGACCCTTGCTTTGTTTGAAAGAAACAATAATAATGTACAACACAGAAAGTAAGACCTGATCATTTCATTTTTTCTTCTCTTTTTAATTATTTTTATGAATGACTTTTCTACTGTAAGTGACAGAACAACACACAGGACTAATGGGAAATAACATTTAAATAAAATTTTAAAATTTGCAAAGTATTTTCCATGTTCATTTAATCCTTTCAACAACCCTATAAAATAAATGATATAATTATCCACATTTTTTCAGTAGATGAAGAAACTGAGTCTGAAAGAGGGTAAGTGATTTCTGCAGGCTTATAGACCCAGTAAATATCTGAGAGGTTTGAACTTATCTAACTACCAGTTCAGCACTCTATCTAGTTGGTGTCAATCAGCTGCTCCTAGGAGACAGTAAGTAAATGATATGAGAGTATGACATTACCCTTTATGAATTCAACCACCTAACCTAGGTGAACTACAACCTGAGTTACTGAAAAAGCTGGGGATTGTGGTTACTGAGCACTGTCTAAGGTTTTTATTCATTTATTTATTTATTTATTTATTTATTTATTTATTTATTTATTTTTCGTTTTCAACATTCACCTCAACAAGATTTTGAGTTCCAAATTTTCACCCCATATCCCCTCTCCTGCCCCAAGATGGCATGCATTCTGAATACCCCTTCCCCTAATCTGTCCTCCCTTCTATCTCTCCCCCTTTCTCTTATCCCCTTCCCTTGCTAGTTTTCTATAGGACAGGATATATTTCTTTATCCCATTTCCTGTATTTCTTTTTTTCCCAGTTGCATGTGAAAACAATTTTTTAACATGTGTTTTTAAAACTTTGGGTTCCAAATTTTCTCCCTTCCTCCCTCACCACCCACCCTCATTGAAAAGTCAAGCAACTTGATACAGTTTGTACATGTGTAGTCATGATCCCAGACAATTACTTGAGTTTTAAACTCTTTGTTAAGGTAGGGGCCTGCTTCTAGCATGGAGAATGTACTGTCCCAAGTTTTGGGGGTTTTGTGCAGCTGTTTTCAGAGATACTTCTAGGAACCTGTAAATTTACAGTTCTTCCAAGGTGGTAGGATAAGGGGCAAGGTGTTTACTACTTTCTTGGCCTATGTTCTGGTCTATGAGTGACCACAAGCACTCTTTTCTGCCTTGGAATTGTGAGGAGGATTTCCTCTCCACCACCACTACAAGCTCCACCACACCAGCACTCCTCCTCGCTCCAAGACTGCCAGAACTGTGACCTAGATCCAAGCACGGACAAAGCAAGAGAATCCTATACCAGCAGAGAGATCCCTGCAGTTCCCATCTGATCAGACACTCAATTCTTCCTCAGTGTGTGGGCCCCAAGCTCTGGAAGAAGCCACTGCCCTGGGGCCATTCTCAGGGACTGGGCCTGGGGACCATGTTTCTTTCTCACCAGGGTCACAGACTTTTCCCATTGACCTTTTAAGTTGTCTTTGGAGTTTGTGGGCTGAGAGGTCTTGAAACTGCCACAGTTGCCCATGATTCATTCCTCTGAGGCCTGCTCCGGGTTTGCTGAGGCCTGCCTTGCCTGCACGCCCATGCCAAACTGTGTTCCTCTACCCGCTTGGCATGATATACCTTTCCAATCAACCATCCAGTCTGTCTTGGGCTGGAAACTTGTTTCACTCTGTCTTTTTGTGCTTTTGTTGCTTAAGAATTTGTTTAGAGCCATTTTTACAGGTATTTGAAGGGGTTTGGAGGAGAGCTCAAGCAAGTCATTGCTTTCATCCATAACCTTGGCCCCACCCCTCTAAAAATGACTTTGAATCTAAAGGTTTTTATAAGCCTGTGTAGAATAGAAGAATTGCCATGGCATTAATGAAGAAAAATTGTGTCCCTATTTTTAAGAGAGGAAAATAAAACAGAACTGGCAAACAATAAAAGAACTTAATTTCTATTTTTCAAAAAATTTCCACAACCAGTCTATAAATCTGTTATTTGATATTCAAGAAAACAAGAACAACAACACCAATAATTACAAAAAGCAATGTGGCTTTCTTAAGAACAGTTCACACTACACTAACTTTATGTCCCTTTTTATCATTGTTGTTTATTCATTCAGTCATGTCTGACAATTCATAACCCCATAGATCATGGATACCAGGCCCTTGTATTCTCCATTATCTCCCAAAGTCTGTCATGTTCCTTGTTTACATAGCAATATCTATCCATCTCATCACTTTCTCTTTTTCCCTTCAACTTTCCCAATATCTGGGTCTTTTCCAATAAGTCTTGTCTTCTTATTATGTGGCTAAAGCATTTAACTTTCAGTTTTAGTACTTGTCCTTTCATACATATTCTGAATTAATTTCTTTTAACATTGCCTATTTTGATCTCCTTGCTGTCCAAAGGACACTTGAAAGTTTTCTTTAGCACCACAATTTGAAAGCACAGATTCTGTGGTTTTCAGTTTTCTTTATAATCCAACTCTCACAGACATACATACTGGAAAAATCATAGCTTTGAACATATGGACCTTTGTCAGCAAGAGGATGTCTGAGTTTGAGTATGCTATCCAGATAAGCCATATCTTTCCTGTCAAGGAGCAAGGTTTTGTTTTTTTTTTTGTTTGTTTGTTTATTTATTTGCTTGTTTGTTTTTTCCCAATTCTATGGTTGTATTTGCTGTATGTTATGATCTTTGAGCACAATAACATAGAATCTGACACTGCTTCCATTGCTTCTCCCTCTATTCACCTGAAAGTAATGGCATCAATTGCCAAGATCTTAGGGTTTTTTTTCCTTCTTTTTGATGTTCCTAGTTTTTATTCTACCTGTCTTATTTGACTTTTAAAATCCTTCTTGAGCTCTTCCAAGAAGGTTTTTTGTGCTTCAGACTAGTTCATATTCCCTTTTGAGGTTCCAGATGTGGGTTTGATGATGATGTTGTTCTCTTCAGAATTTCTGCCTTGATCTTCATTGTTCCCATAATAAGAATCTATAGTATGTTTCTTTTTGCTCATGGTGTTTTCTTATTTTCTGGATTGTAAAGAGATTGACCTCTCCTGATAGGGAGCAGGGAGCACTAACCCAAATCTTCTTGTGTTAGTAGCCCTAGGCCTGGTCCCTGGCTTTGTATGTTGGGGCCTCTGATGTTAGCAGTTGCAGGCTGTAGGGTTCTGGCAGCTTATCTGGTGTTGATCTGGAATCAGCAACACTGGAACTCTAGAGGTAGGACTGGGTAGTCTGGCCCCTGGAGGTTGCCTTCCCAACCAGGCCTTTCCTTCCTTTTTCTTTCTTCAGTTCCTTTCAGATGGATGTTTTGCTGCTGCAGGATGTTTCTCTGCCAGGAGGGAACACTTGGAGCACTTCTCAGAGTTTTGCTGAGGTACTGGGAGACTTGGTTGCTCTAGAAGTCACATGGTGTTTTTTTTGAGCCTGTTTCCACTGGTTCTCCCACCCTTACTGAGGCACTCAGGGGTCCTGGTGTTGGTGCTTGCTTGTTCCACCACTTGAGGTTCAGGATCTCCCCCTAGTATGCTGAGGTAGGGCTTTCAGTTAGCTTGGTGAGATACTTCCTATTCTGTACTGCTTCCCTTCCCCCAGGGCAAGAGGGGCCTTTACAGTTATTCCCTCAAGCTACCTGGTCTACTGGACTGCTGTACCTTGTCTTTCTGCTGGTTCAGCTGTTCCAGAATTTTTCCTTGCTCTGTAGTTACTTCTAGTTCTAACTACATGATTTTGTGGTAATAATCTTTTTTTTCATAATAATTTTTAATAATATTTTTATAATAATCATCATTTTGATGTTAAGCTTCAAGTCAGCTTTTACACTTTCTTCTTTCACCCTCATCAAGAGGCTTCTTTATTCCTTTTCAATTTCTGCCATCCGAATGATATTGTCTGCATATCTGAGATTGCTGATATTTCTTTCAGTAACCTATATTCCAGCTTTTGATTCATCTAGCCTGGCATTTCATATGACGTACTCTGCATATAAGTTAAATAAATAAGGTGACAATATACAGCTTGGTTGTACTTCCTTTTCCATGTTAAATTACTTAGTTGTTATATCAATTCTCTTTCTGGAGTTGCGTAATAAAATATTTCATAAAGTAATCCATTCTCTCCTTGTGGGAAAGATCCAATAGAATAGATGATTGTACACTTAAATGTATTGGTAACTGGTTGGATGACAGGACTCAAAGAGAAGCAATTGATGGTTCAATGACAACTTGCTATTATGTCTCCAAAGATGGGTCTCAGAGGTTTGTGTTTAGACCTGTGTTTTTTTAAAATTTTTATTCATAATTACAATAAAGGTACAGGTGACATATTTGTTGAGATTTATGGTGAAACAAAGCTGGTAGGCATAACTAGTGAATTGAATAACAATGAGTATCTAAAATCATATTGACAAGCTAGAGAATTTTGCTCGATTTAAAAAGATGAGTTTACATAGGGATAAAACTGAGATCTGATTTTACAATACATAAGATAGGGAAGGCCTTAATGGTTTTCATCTTGTCTGAAAGGTGGGGAAGGCGGATTTGGTGAATTTAAGGAGGATTTAGTGGGCTGCAAGTTCAACATGAGAAAGTGGTATAATAATTTGGCCCTAAAGTTAAAATGATCTTTGGATACAACGAGAAACAAAGTTAATAGAATAAAGAGGTAATAGACCCTCTGTATTCTGCCCTGGTCAGATGACATGTTGAGTACTTATATTCAGTTTTGGGAGCTTCTCTTTAGGAAGGACATTAATAAACTTGAAAATTTTCAGAGAGAGCAACCAGAATAGTGAATGGCATTGAGTTAATATTCTTTGAGGACAGGTTGAAGCAAATTAGTTTTTTAAGAAGGAGAGTAGAAGTCTGTGTGTGTGTGTGTGTGTGTGTGTTAGTGCAGTAGATGGGATTTTTTTTAAGTATTACAAGGAATATCATGTGAATATGGATTAATAATATTCTATTTGATCCCCCAAATCAATCCCAGGATTGATGGGTAAAAGTTGTAAACAATAAAATTTAGGCTTGATACCAGCAAAAACTTTCTATCAATTAGAGTCATCCAAAAGGGAATGGTATGGGGCTCTCTTTGGAGGCCTTCAAGCAAAGGTTGAATGGCTACTTTTCTGATAAACTATAGTGGAGATTCCTTTCAGGTACAGCATAAATAAGATGGATGCTGTAGTTACTTCCAGTTCTAACTATATGATTCTTGGTAATAATTCTTTTTTTTTTTCATTAAAAGTGATCATTTTTTATTTAAATATGTTGTCCCTATTGATGGAATCCCAATAAAGCTGCTCCCCAGGCCCAATATTTTTTTTAAATTTATTTTTTAAGTTTATTTTTAGTTTTCAAAATTCAATTCCATAACCTTTTGAGTTTTAAACTTTCTCCCCCTCCCTTTCCTCCTCCTTCCCCAAAACAGCATGCAATCTGATATAGGCTCTACAGACCCATTCCTATTAAACATATTTTCACAATAGTTCATCTTGAAAAGAAGAATTAGAGGTAATAGGAAGAACCATGAGAAAGTAGAAACAAAACAAAAGAAAAGAAAAAAAGGAGCAAATAGTATGTTTCAATCTGCATTCAGATTCCATAGTTCTTTCTCTGGATGTAGATAGCATTTCCCATCATGAGACTTTTGTAGATATCTTAAATCCTTGCATTGCTGAAAAGAGTTAAGTCTATCAAAATTAGTTATTGCACAATGTAGCTTTTACTGTGTACAACATTCTCCTGGTTCTGCTCACTTCACTCAGCATCAGTCCATACAAGTCTTTCCAGGTTATTCTGAAGTTTGCTTGCTCATTTTTTTTTAGGCAATTGGGGTTAAGTGACGTGCCCAGGGTCATACAGCTAGTAAGCGTCAAGTGTTTGGTCTGAGGCTGGATTTGAACTCAGGTCCTCCTGACTTCAGGGCCAGTGCTCTATCCACTGCATGACCTAGCTGCCCCGCTTATCATTTCTTATAGCACAATAGTATTCCACTATTTTCATATATCACAACTTGTTTAACCATTCCCCAATTGATGAGCATCCCCTCTATTTCCAATTCTTTGCCACCACAGAAAGAGCTACTACAAATATTTTTGTACATGTGGGTCTTTTTCTCATTTTTATGATCTCTTTAGGATACAGCCCTTGAAGTGCTATGGTTGGGTGAAAGGTTATACACATTTTTATAGCTCTTTGAGCATAGTTCAAAATTGCTCTCCAAAATGCCTAGCCCCAATATTCTAACTTCTTTATGGGCCCCACTACACAGCAGGCATGTTCTGATTTAATCACACAATCTGGCTTTAACTATACCACAGGTCCCCAGACTCAATACAGTCACCAACCCTGGCTAGCCACTGTTCCCAGATCCAATTCATATATTTGAAGAGGTGTTTTCTTGTACTCAACCATAATCACATCATCTATTTAGCCCAAGGTACTACCACAATACCTAACTATCTATCTTGACCAGACAGGACCACAATAGCTAGCCAAATGGAGAGTAGCACAACCAGGGTGTTTGACTACTGACCCATAGAAATAACCCCTCCCATTGCCTAAACCCTTAACAAACACTTCTTGTCTTTTTAGCGTGCATAATTTCTGTTGTCTAATCACCATTGTTACTCTATAAATTTGCCTGTGTTGTCTTACTAAGTTGCTGGTTCCTCTTGGAACCTAGCCAATTCTAAGGAGTGTCAATCCTCAATAAATGCCTATGCTTGGATTAGTGGTGGTCTGACTCTGAATTCTTTGAGATAGTTCCATCACAACACACCATGAAACTCCAACACTATGACTTCAGATGCCATAACTGTCAAAAAAGAACAAATCAATTTTTGCTTCTAGTGAGGGAAAATATATTGTAGAGTTATATATAACTTATATTTAATTAGTTTTATATAATAATTAAATGTCAAGTAATTTGATACTAAAAATTTTTTAACTTGAATATAGTCAGAGGAGTCCAAGCTATTATTTTATCTCATGACACAAATGATTTTTTCTTTTACTTTTAAATATATTTAATTTCATTAAATATTTGCCAATTACTTATAAAACATTTAACATCTTTTAAAATTTTGAATTTCAAATTTTCTCCATCTCTCTCTTTTCCCTCCTCATTGAGAAGATAAACAGTTTGAGAACAAATGATTATTTCTCTCTTTTATTAATAATCATTTAATTAAGACCAGGGTTGTTTTCAGAAATCTGTAGGTTGTTCAGGATATTGAACTGAAAGACATAATTGATGAATGAGATTGCCCAAATCCCCAGGGTACATGCTTTTCCATATTGGGTCTGAGACCCCAACCAACTAGAGAATTTTACAAATTATTTAATCTAAGGTGAATTTTGGACCATTGTTTTCCACTCAGCAAGGTCTGGATGCCCTTTTGTCTAGGTTGGCCTAGGCAAGGGTAGTTTGAATAAAAGATCAGTTTCTCTGTGCAGAATTCAGTGATGAATCAAGTCCTCCAGCCCCTCATTAGAATAAGCCCACCTCTCATGATAATATTCATTCTTCTTATTAAGTGTTAACCAATAAAGTTGATTGTCACCCACAAGAACAGCTACTCTTCCAACAGTATATAAGCATTGAGTGGGTACCATGACTGGTTTTTGGAATTCAAGAGTGCCACTGCCCACTTTTATTAATTATCCACTAGTAATGATTAATAAAATGACTAATTAGCCAGAAACTATGCCTCTAAAATTTTTATGTAACAAATTTAATTCTGAATATACATATGAAGTCATGCAAAATATATTTCCATATTAACTACATTGCAAAAGAAAACACAGAGAATAAAATAAATTAAGCAAGAAAAGTAAATTTAAAAAAAGTATGTTTTAATCTACATTCAGAGTTCATCAGTTCTCTGGAGATGGATAGCATTTTTCATCATATTGCTGATAATAGGCATCCTTGCTTCACCCCAATCTTATTGAGAAGGCTTCAAGTTTATCCCTATTACAAATAATGTTTGCTCTTGCTTTTAGAAGGATACTACTTATCATTTTATAAAAAGTTCCATTTATTTCTTTCTAGTGTTTTTAAATAAAAATGTGTGTTTATTTTATATTTTTCATGTATTTATATTTTGTATTTTATGCATCAAGAACTTTTTCTACATCTTTTGATGTAATCAGATGGCTATTGTGTAGTATTTATTTATCTTAAACTGAATCAATTTCTCATGATTAAGGTTATTCTTTTAGTTACACCATCCAAATGGTCTATCTGTATTCTAAACATATTATTCCAGTCTACTTTATCCAGCACTGCCCTCACAAGTCTAACACCACATAGCCCTGCAATTACAAATTATAAACTACATGCAATCCATTTAGTCATAGTAGATTAAAAATAGAGATGAGAACCTAAATGTTCTACAGACAAATTACGTGGCAAATGAAAGAGTACTTTATTGGTAAATTCAACTCTAACTATGTGATTTTCAAATCATTCAATTAAAAGTAACAAAATTAATCTCACTTATGGTGACAAACCAGGTTTTCCCAGGGTCTAACCATCTCCTTAGTTATAGATAAAGTCCTATAGAAACTTTCTTTAATTCTTTCTAGGTCAGATAATTGAAACCTGGAAAAGACTTTAGAAATGAGCTTGATCAAAAATTTCATTTTACATATAACAGGGCATTGGAGACAGATGGCCAGTGTTCTTCAACCCAAGTCCCTTGGACCATGATTTTGTGGCCAAGGAAATAGCTCTCCCCAAGTCCTGTTGGAGAGGGGACAATTGAAAATTGCTGGCAAGGGGGGGGGATGGGGGAACACATAAGCCTTTAAGTACTCACTATAAGCTAGGTACTGTATAAAGTATATTACAAATATTATCTCTTTTGAACCTCATAGCTCATTTTAAAGTTGAAGAAATTAAATCTTGAAGAGCTTAAGTGACTTGTCCATGGTCACAGCTTGTAATTCCCTGCAGCTGGATTTGAACTCAGGTTTTCTTGACTTTGGGCTTAATGTTCTATCCATTGCACCACCTAGCTGCCAGAAAAGATAGGAGATCAGGATTCTAGGTCAATGCTTATCTCCATGACCAGGAATGAGATATGGGGAATGGACTGAAAGATGTGTGATCAGTGCAGAATGGTGGATGCTGAGCACAAAACTGATGAAATTCCTTCCTGTCTATTACCTCAGTTACGTTCTCACTCTGAACCCAGAGCCTATTCCTTATTTCTTTGAGTCCTTTTATTTTCTGTTTTGCAGCATTTTTATGAAAGAAAACAAAGTAACATTCATTTTGTGTGAGTGTCCTTAAGGATATTAAAAACAGCTTACTGGAACAATAGTTTCTCAAGACATACAGACAAGCGGATACTCTTTCTAATTGACAAGGATGTTTTCCCCAGCTGGTAGCTTAAGTTGAACAAAATTGATGTTATTGATACATATTAGAATAGCGCCCCCAAAGAAAAGCAAACATCAAAGGAATCTAGACCCATAACTAGACCCAAGATGAGCCAACAATGTTCTTATTGAGGGAAGTTTGGTAAGTAAAAGTGACAGAACATCCCTCAGAGACAGTGGTATCAGGTAAGTTTCCAACCATTGTCTTCTCTGTCCCCTGGTCTGATTCAAGATTCATTGTTCTTACAACAGTGCGAAGCCACCTCTCTTTGACTGGGATCTCCTGTTTAATTATATCACAAAGTGTGATATAGGGATGACAAGATGTCTGGGATTTAAGTTCTGCTTCTGACACAGTTATTTTATGATTCTGGGTGAGTCACTTAACCCTTTCTGAACTCTGCATTAGTCAAAGAGTTTCCTTATCTGGGAGTTCCCTACACCAATGAGATCACTAGTGTAGACTCCAGGGATAATTTATTAGGAGATAATGTAGTATATAGTAGATTTGACTCCATAAGGAAATATGTCCAAATCCTGCTTCTCAAAGCTTCTAAGATATACATACGTACATACATACATACATACATACGTACATACATAGCATATGTACATACATACAGGTATACATACATACACCCTATATATATGCACACACATATATACACCTATATATACATGTGTGTATATATTTACATGCATATGCATATATATAGTGTTGTCTATAATTTAGAAAATATATATTTTAGAGAATTTTCCTTTAAATATAAATAGTTAAAATATTGAAGAAAAGATTTCATTGGCTTAAAGCTTTGTTATATTTTCTCTACCCCTGATTTTAAACACACATTTAAATGTGTATATACATGACTATACACAATGTGTATAATATCTATATGTGTATAACATATCAATATATACATGTTTATATATTTGCATATATGTACATTTAATATATAAATGCTTGCATATGTATGTATATATATACACACAGATAAATATATGTGAAATTTATAACTGGTTTGTTATCTGAAAGACAGCATTGCACAGTGGATAGGATACTAAAGTTGGAAACAGGAAAAATTGTTTGACCTTGGGCAAATCATTTAACCTTTTGTGCCTCATTTTCCTCATCTATAAAATGAAGGGCTTAAACTCAACAGCTTTTTAAGATTCCTTCTAGCACTAAATCTAAGATCCTATTACATATTTCTAGAAGTGCCTAGAAACATGTAAAAATTCAGGCAATGAAGTAGTCCATTCACTTTTTAATTGAATGTCTAAACTAATAGATGACATTTATTTTAAGAGTACTCTTATTAGTTTATGATAACTTATTACAACAGATTTTCTCAGAATATTAGTTGGATACCTTAAGAATATAAATTACAACCTTTAGGCCATAGAATTATCTCATGTTTAGTTTCTAATTTAATCCCAGAAGGTATTAATATATGTACTGAGAAAATCAGGCATGATGGTCATTTCAAGTTCACAATGGTACACTCATAGTGAGTGAAGAGGGAGGGGTGTGACTAGTCATAAATGGACACTGTACTCAGTGGGAATTTTGCATGAGACAAAATTTTATTTACTGACACTCGTGCTAATCTCTCCATAGTGTTTACTAATTTTCCTTGTACTGAACTCAGTCTTGTTTTGGATGTTACTGGGGGCTTGGTTCTATGATTCTGACCTAGTGTTCTATGTCTGCTTGTTTGACCTTGTCACGTCTCTTCAGATCTGTTTTTTTTCCTCTTTTCAGTCTCGGCCGGTCAAACCTGGCATGTGTTGGTAATCGATTTAACAAACAACTCTCAAAAAAAAAAAAAGATACATGCAACACATTTTTAAGTTTAATCTACATGAACTTTTTATTTATCATTTTCTCAAATCTAGATAATCAGAAAATAACAGCAACAACAATGAATTAAGCCATGATTTGTGGTGTTTACCTATTTCTGAGGTGCAAATGCTCACAATGAAAATTTAACAGTTTTGAGCTGGTTCAAGCTGGTTCCAACACAACCTTGGTGCCTAACTATCCCAGATCTTCTGAACCCTTCAAATCTATCACTAAAAAGGACCTAATAGTGGTTACCAGAATAAAACACCATTTGATGGGTTGTTTCCTTGAAATTCAGAAAATAACATGTAGATGAGATTTTATATTTAAAATATTAAATATCAAAATATTGATTAATCATTTTTGATGTAAATAGTAAATAAATTTTCTGATGCTTATACTACATAATTTTTAAATTATCATGAATGACATAATGATCCTCATTTGTTTTGCTTGTCCCCAGTGGGCTGAAAAAGAACAGTAGATAGAGGTTGCAAAGAGTAGAGTTCAAATCAATATAAAGAAAAACATTGGAACAATTAGACATATACAAATGTGCAATTGGCCCGGCCTTGGAAAGTAGTGGGTCATCTGTCACTAAAGATCTAAAGAAAACTAGAAAACTGATTGTTAAGTTTAATACCTGTTAACAGAAGACTTTGGTATGGTTTGCAAAGAGCTTTATATAACCTGATTTGATCTTCACAACAACCCTGTAAGATAGGAGTTGTTTTCATGCCCATTTTTTTAAAGAGGAAACAGTTTCAGAAAGGTTAAGCAACTTGCTGAGGCTCACATAGTTTTTAAGTGTTTAAGGCTAAATATGAGCTCAGGTCTTGATAGCACTACATTCAATTCTCTATCCACTGTTCTATGTTTATGTGGGGTATCATAGAGGGGATTCTCAGTATGCTTCAGATTGTACTAGATAACTTTTGAGATCCCCCTTTAACTGTGAAATTCTGTTATCCTCTTTGCATCAGAACTCTTTCTTTTTTGTATAGAACATTTTCTAAACATGGATTCTGTTATCAAAGGCATTATTTTTGCCTACAAATACACAATTATGGACACAAGCTTGCTAATTAGACAGCTATCCCTGAATCTTGAGTGTACCTCATCTGCAGTGAAATGTCTGCTTATGCACTTTTCTGTGTATGGAAAATCATCACATGTGCCTAATTGTGCCTGAGAAGTGGCAGCCCAATTAAAGCCAGATGAAAACCCTAAAATATGAGCATTCCTACAGTCTAAGGAAACAAGCAGCAGTGATGTTCTTTATGAACATCCCCTGATAAACTAAACAGCCTCTCTGCTGGAGTACTTCCTGGTAGGGATCCAAGAAAAGCTGTGGAATATATAGGAGATTAAAAAGATAGTTTGCTTTCACCATCCAACTGAGTTCAGTAAGTATGAAATGCAGACTTCTGTCAAGCACTTGACAGCTTTATCCCACCTGTGGGAGAGAAAATGAGTGACAATTTACAGAATCACAGAATCTGAGAGTTTAAAGGGATGTCAGAAGCCATCTTGTACAATCCACTGCTGAATAAGAACCTCCATTACAACATATCAGACAACTGGTCAAATCTCTTGTGCTAGTATTCAGCTAAATGTAATAGTATGACTTGAATTTCTTATTAAATAATAGACTTTTCCTGTTCCAGAATGACCTCAGTGATTCTTCTACTTACAGCTATTTGTTTTGAGAGCAACAATTATAAAGAAAATAGGCAGACAACATGGATAGCCTTCCATATATAAAAATCCCAGTCTTATAAATTGGGGTTCCTAAGATTTCCTTAGGACCACTTTTATCTTCAATATCTCTTGTACATTCATAGTTTGGCTTATTGGCAAAATGAATGAAATACAGATATAGATAGCATGTCATTCTTTTATTTACCAATAACCTTAAATTATTTTTACAGGATTCCAATATAAATATAATTCATATTGATAGAGATAGAAATCATCAATGTGGAAACTAGTTTTAAAGAGACATTCCTCCAAAAAGCTGATTAGTCTTTTTAAAGGCAAGTTTATTCCTGCCTTTCACCTAAAAAAAAAAGCATACCAACTTTTGGAAAAACAGCAGCAACAACATAAATTTGGGGAGCTATGAGATCTGTATGAAGTAATACTCAGAAAAGGAATGGAGGGACTGAAATGATGAGTAAATGAAAAAGGAACTCTTAATATGATGAAGAAATAGTTTGACTTTGCAAAAAACAAAGCTAAATATAGAAAATAAAGAAATATTTCTGCAGAATATGAATCTATACCCCCAAAAGTTAGAATATTAACTACTATTACAGCTACTTTAAAGTTATTGCGAGAATTAAATGAGATAATATTTGTGAATAACTTAGCAGAGTGCCTGACACATAGTAGGCACTATATAAATGTTTATTTTGCCTCTATTGCAAAAAAAAACAAATTCTTCTATAAGAGGGAAAAATAATAAAGGATTTGTAGGCAGGATACCAGATAGAAATTAGAGCTCTTTAAGAAGAATTTTAAAAGAAAGTGAATCATGCATACTTATATAGATACAGATATGAATATATATAAACTCTATAGTATATAGTAAAGAAGCCTAAAATTATGTAATAGGTGGTAGAAAATGTATAAAACAGTAGGTGCTTTAAAAAATAGAATGAGACAAAGTATTTGCAATCATGATGAAATGCATCAAAATATTAAGAACAGGAGGCAGCTAGGTGGTGCAGTGGGTAGAGCACCAGTCAATGCCCCCCCCTTTTATTTTTTTTCTTTCTTCTCTTAATATTTTTGAATCCCTTTGATTTAATTATTTGATTTTGGCCAGGCAATGAACTTTATATTGATTAATTATCCTATCACCTTTATTTTAACCCCATTACACCTGACCCTAAGTGACTAACCTCATCAGTCAGAGCAATACCTGCTACTGTCACTGGTAAATCACAGCAGTGATGTGATGGTAACATGGTTTTTTTTTGGTTCTATTTGTTTGTTTACATGTATATTTTATACAGGTATAGGAGGCCACAATGATGTCCTGTCAAAAGCATAATCGTTTCTTTAAAATCCAGAGATCTGAGATATCATTCCCCAAAGTAGGAGATGTACAGCCCCATCAGAAGGTAAAGAAAATTATCTTATATAACTAGAGGGAGGACCTGGGAAAAAACAAACAAACAAACAAACCAAAAAACAAATACTCAAACATGACAACATGGGGGTAGAACTACTGATGTCCTAGGAGGAGGAATGAGTAGTTTCACAGCATAGTGGCAAGCAAGTTTATAAAGGATTTATTAAGCATATTTTACAAATAAACTGCAACATTAAGAAAATGGTGGTATACTAAACAATGGATCAAATAATAAAAAAAATAGGATAATAAAAATGTGGTAACAAAATTCTTGGCATGCAGTGAACATAGTTTTGAGGAAGATTTGTACCTGAATACATATTAGCAAAACAATTAAAGAGAGCAATGATTAATTTAACATATGAACAAATAAATTAGAAAATCATGATATAAAAATCCTAAAATCAGTTATATATAATCATTTTAAAAATCAAAGAGATAAAATGAAAAGCAGAAGAAATTAAATTAATAAATGAGAGGTATATTTTAAAGCATCAAAATTGATAAATCTATTTTAATTTAAAAAAAGAGAAATAGAAATAAAATTACCAAGAGCAAAGATAAATTGTTGAAATTTATAATCAGTGGAAAGGAAGTAAAGAAAATTATGAGAAATTACTAAATTGAATCAGGTAATTAGCCTACAATTTAATTAAGATAATTAATTTCAATAAAATATTCAAAGTATAAGAACAGAAATTAGAGATTCTAAATAAGCTAATCTCAAGAAGAACTAGTATTAACACAAAGTCATAAATGGACTCTAAATAGAGAAAATTAAACCCTGCTGATTAATGTGGATGTATAAGTCAATTTTGCTAGCATTTACAAAAGGAAAGAAAGAGCCTTACATATTTCTTCCATAAGATGAATACAATCTTCATAACTAATCCAGGGATGCTAAAGAAGAAAATGTGAATTGCAAACCACATTCACTGATAAACATCGATATAAAAAAATGTTAACATACTAGTAAAGAACTTCAGTAACATATCTAAACCCTACTCATTGTAACCACAGTGGAATCATGAGTGGATGAATTAATGAATGAAAGAAAAAGCAAATGTTACATGCACATAATTTTAAGTGCTGACAATACAAATAGGAGATGCTAGATGGTCCCTATTCTCAAGCTTACATTCTAAATGGATGATAAAAACAATTCAGCTGTTGGACATATGGAAAAGCCTGGAAATCTCAAGTGTTCTGATAAGGGAAAGTTTACAAAATTCAGAGATCCTTAGTTTACACCAGTAGATCAGATTTGTTTCAAGAATCTGTAAGACCTAAGAGAATACAGATGGTTAAGACCTGGTGGTCTAATACCTCAGTGAAAGGAATAGAGTTGGTTACTTCCATCTCTGTCAGCCAGGTGAGTAGGCAAGCAAAATGGATAGGCTGTGAGCATTTCTGGCCATGGTATAAAAAGGGGAAGAATATCCCTATATTAATAATAATTTTAAAAAGCAAATATTATAGTAATAAATACATAGAAGCAATATACCTATACATACATATATGTACATATATATATATATATCATAGCACTCATTTTGCTGAAAATATTAGAAATTTTAATTTAACACTAGAATCATAAGGAAGAAATATGAAACAGAATTCCATTTAAAATAACAAAATGTAAAAAAAAAAATATGAAAGGTAATATACCAGGAGATACATAGCAAGTATATGTATATAATAAATCACTTTCATACAAATAAAGTAAAACAAGTAACTTGTAAGATATTTAGTATTCACAGCTATACCACCTGATTTTAAAATAATACACAAACTGATTCAAAGGACTAGTGCTACTACAAACAAATTACGAAGAGATAATTTATAAAATTAGATATGATCAATCTTGAAACATTCATTGAGAGTTTACAATGTACCAGATAGTGTGCTATGTGAGGCAAATGCAAAAGAAAAAAAGAAAAATGAATAAAAAATACTTACTCTCAGAGAACTTATATTTTACCAGGGGACACAACATGTACATAGACAAATGTATAAAGAACAAATACATACAGAAAAAAAAATAAATATAAGGTAGTGAGGAAGAGAGGGCAATAGCAGTTGAGGGGATTGAGAACATTTTCATTCGACGGTACTTGAGTTGTATTTTGAAGGAAGAGAGGAATTCTTCAAGATGAAGAGGAGGAAAGAGTGTATTTTAGGTATGGCACAAAAAATGGGAGATGGGAGTGTTGTGTGGAATAAAGAGAATAGCAATTTGGATGTACCATAGTATGTGAGAAGGGGAGTAATGTTTTTTAAAAATCATTCTAATGTAGTTTGTGGATCTTAAAAATGGAAGTAAAATGTGTGCCAAATGATTGATGAATGGCAAGAGAAAACATGGTACATGGTTATAATAGAATATTTCTGCTGCATAAATAATAACAAATATGAAAAATTTAGAGAAATATGGGAGAACTTATATGAAATATTACTGATTAAGCAGGGCCAGTGGAACAATATACTCAATCACTACTCCTGTGACAAAGTTAAAAGGCATAAAAACAGAAGTTCACAGGATAAATACAATGGATAGTGTTGATAAAGAGTAGGAAAGTAAAAGTATCCATCATTCCTTTCTGATAATAATAGGTAACGTATAAAAGTGAAAATGTTTATTATTATCATTTGAAATGCTATTAGGAGGTTTTGTTGAACTATTTTAAGGAAATGCACTTCTGGGAAGGATTTAGTTTTTCAACTCTTTGTTGAAACATATCTGTTGTTTCATTATAAAATGTATCAATAAAATAAATGAATAAACAGTATTTTTAGTGTACTTCTATTTAACAGATGTTTTGGCACAGATGACATCGAATTCTGTTGACTATAGTGTACACTTCTTGAACTCATTTTATAGTTTACATTTTTTTATGTGTTCCATTAAACTTCAAAACATGAGGATAAGTGCCTAAAATGGCCAGTCTACTTCCAGCTCTTATTAATTGATTTCTCTGAAGACTTTTACTTGAGTGTAGTCTCATTAATACCCAGCTGCTTGATGTGTATAAAACTACCAAAGCTACATACTAAAACTCCCACTGTGGAAAGCTTTTTGTTTAAATGTGAGGGGTACTGTCACCAAGGACAACATGGTGGGCACAGAATCACCACAGAATTTGCCATTTCATTTATTTTCATTATAAACTGAATTTTTGCACTCCCTACTATAGGGTTGACCCAAATGATAGCCTCAGGAGGCATTTAAACAGAAACTGTAGAAGGCACAGAAAGTACAGATGTTAAAGAGAAAAGTAATAGTTCATATTTACATTCTACTTCAAAATTTGCAAAACATTTTCCTCAATCTTGGGAGAAAGGTGGTACAAGCTCCTCCATTTTATAGATAAAGAAACTGCAACTAAGAGAACTGTTTACTTGTTCATGATTGTATATCTAGAAAATGTTAGGGCCAGTATTTGAATACTGATCTAATTAGGCCAAGTGTTTTCCTTTTTTTTTCTTTTTTTCTTTTTTTCTTTTTTCTGATGACACCATAGCTTATCTAGACCTACCTCGAGCATTCCTTTAAAAAAAAAACAACTTCTTAATTGCTGTTTCTATTTTCACTTCTCTCCTCTCTCACAGGTTCCTTCTTCTTTTAGTCAGTCACAAACTTCAATTTCTCTCTTAAAAGGAGACTGATTTCATCATTATACTTCTCTCCTTTCCTTAACCCCTGAGGACTTTAAATGTTATTGTAGAGATTTGATAAAGGTACTTGGATTGCATAAAGAATGACATGTGACAGTCAATAACCTAGTGTCAAATTTTGTGATATGGATTATAAATGCTATAGGAGTTGAGAGATAAAAAAAAGTAAAATAAGCAAAGTCCTGTTTTGGAAAATAGAATGTGATATTGCCTTGACTACCCAATATCAATATTTTTCTATTCATTATGAGAAACCTTCTATGTTCCAAAGTAATATATTTTCATAAAGGAAAGTTAATTTTTTGCCTCCTATCTTCCTCTCTTTCCCTGCATTTCTTCTCTTCCCCAAATCAACAAAAACACTACAACCTGGGAATTACCATGTGCATCTTTAAGAGAAAAGACTGCTGGGAGTGCTCTTCTTCAAAGTTTCTTGATGGTTTTGAATTTCTGAGATGAAAAAGATTATGCAAATCAAATTGTAATTAATGAGCATGCTGCATATTGTGACTTTGCATAGTTCTTCAAGTTACAGGAAAGAGCAAGTGTATAAGTGCTAGAATTCAGACAATGACTGGATACTTTTTCTGGTCAAAATATTACAGAAAAATCAATTTAGCCATTTCATGAACATTCAGAGCACTTTATATTCAAAAGTTCAAATCCAGAGTTAAGTCATTGAAATAACCCTGTTTCCATGAAATGTATGTTTAATTATATTTGGTCTTAGGCATTTCTAGGGTTTTAAAGAAAAGAAAATCTGAAACAGAGACTATACTGGTTTAATATGTCTGCTTTTGCCTTCCTTATACAGTAGCAATAAGCATGACCAGTGATGTTAGAAGAGAACAGGAAAACCTTTAATAGTAAATGAAAAACAGTTCCAAATTAACCTCTTAAAAGGGATGTTAGACACAGAGTTTCCTGAACACAGAGACATTAGAAACCAGTAGTAATTATATCAATATTTTATTTCCAACTCCTATAAATATTATTATAGATCCAAAGTCAACATGAGTATTGTGTCAAACTAGAAAATGAATATACTTTAAATAAAAAGTTTTAAATTTGTTCAAACAAAAGAAATAGCAGATTAAAAAAATCATCCAGGTGGAGTTATGGGATTTAAAACTTAAGTATTACTCAACATAATATTTGTTTGGACTAGCTAATCATAATAATTACTATAGTTTAATTTAATTAGAGAGATAACATATTGAAATGTAAGGTGTGCTGGATTTTTGCTTAATTCTCAGTTCTTCTAGTTATTACTTACCAAAAGTATTTTAAAGCCTAGATGGTTTGATGCCAGACATCCAGATATATTTGCACATGAATACCAAGGATGGTGTGGGATGAAGGAAAGAATGGAAATGCTTTCTTTCATTTTCCTGCTTCTTATCCCTCAGAGAAATCCAGATATTTTATTGGTAAAGGAAACTTTGTAACCCAGTTTCCACATAAGTACTATGGAATTTCCTTGGCAGATTACTTAAAATGGGTTTGGGAAGCACAGGGTATTCATAAGAGATTGAAACAAGAGTTATAATAAATTTCTGAAATGCTAGACTTTTGGGACCAAAATTTCCAATCCTCATTTGATGCTCATCTTTTAAACTATTGACCTAAAATTCATAATCTTTATTACTCCAATACTCCCATAAACACATTCTTGCATACAACATCAGCTTAGGGTGAAAATTGGTCTTGGAGTTTCTAATAGTGTTAAGTGTACTTATTTCAGTTTATTCACAAATCATCACAAGAAGAACATTCCTGGATCCTAATGAGTAAAGGATGAAGAGGCATTCTAAAAGGTACTTAAATAAAGATAAACAAATCAATACTTTCATAAACACATAAATAATATATTAATGAATAACTGAATTGATAATGCAATAAAAATGGACTAAATTAGTTTTGATGAGTGAATTCATGGGTAAACAAACAGATAGAAAGTCACTACACTTTCCAGAATACAATATAAAACTTTAATTATAGCACTTGCCATATTAGTCAAATAATTCCTGAGAGACATCAAAGTGACTCTAATTTGTACCTGAGTGTTCAATACCGAGTTCAAGATTGCAGAATCATAGACTTAGAACTAAAAGAGACCTTCTTAGGAGGTCTAATCAGTAACTCAGTAAATTCAAAATCATTTATTAAGTGCCTAATAAATATTCAGGGTATAATGAAAGACCAATGACTGTCACTGTTCTCAAGGAGTTCACAATCTAAAGGGGAAAATAATATGCAAACAACTATGTACAAACAAGCTATATACAGAATACATTGTAATAGCCAACATAAGGAAGGCACTAGAATTAAAGAAAATTAAAAAAAAGATTTCCTTTAGAAGGTGACAGATGAGGAGAGAGAGAATTATAAGAATTCCAAGAATTTTATTCAGTGAAAATGTACTGAATCAAGAGATGGAAAGAGTTACAAGAAGGCAAGTCTTACTGTATCTCAGAGTAAATAAGTGTGAGTAAGGCATAAGAAGACTGGAAAGGTAGGAAGGGATCAACTTATGAAGGGCGTTAAAAGACAAATAGCAATTTATATTTGATCCTGGAGGTGATAAAGAAGTGATAGAGAATGATTGGAGTTGATTATAGGGGAGGTGACATATCCAGAGCTATGCATAAGCAAAATCAATTGGACATTGAGAAGGGGATGGACTAAACTAGGGAAAGATTTGAGGGTCCAAAGACTTTTCCTTAATCTTTATCCTTCTTGAACTTTTTGTGAGTTTTGACATGGTCAAACACACACTTTTTCTTGATACTCTCTTCTCTCTTCTTTGCACAGACCTCAGCAAACCTCAGCAAACTCCTACCATCTCTTGATTCAGTACATTTTCACTGAATAAAATTATTGGAATTCTTATAATTCTCTCTCTCCCCATCTGTCACCTTCTAAAGGAAATCTTTTTTTTTAATTTTCTTTAATTCTAGTGCCTTCCTTATGTTGGTTATTACAATGTATTCTGTATATAGCTTGTTTGTACATAGTTGTTTGCATATTCTTTTCCCCTTTAGATTGTGAACTCCTTGAGCAGGCCTCAGAGGACTGAATCTCTGGCAGCTGTGGTGGTTTCCAGACCTCTAGACCCATGAACACCAAAGAAAACTTAGACAGTCAGTAGAAAAAGTCTGTGTCTGCAGCGAGAGAGAAGCACAGTGAGGTCCCAGCCCTAGTCCCCAAGTGTGGCCCTGGGGCAGCTACTCCCTCTTGAGCTTCTGGCCCACAGATTGAGGGGGAATTGAGCAGCTGATCAGAGGGAGGATTACAGGGATCTCTCTGGTGGTGCAAGATTCTCGTGCTTTGCCTGTGCTTGGATCTAGGTCACAATTCTGTATAGCTGTCCTGAGGCGAGGAGGAGTGCTGGCGTGGTGGAGCTTGTAGTGGCTGTGAAGAGAATCCTCCTCACAGTTCCAAGACAGAAAAGAGTGCTTGTGGTCACTCATAGACCAGAGCACAGGCCAGGAAAGGAGTAAACACCTTGCCCTTGATCATAGCACCTTGGAAGAACTGAAAATTTATAGGTCCCTAGAAGTCTCTCTGAAAACAGCTGCACAAAACCTCTGAAGCTTGGGACAGTACATTCTCCACACTGGAAACAGACTCCTACCTTAACAAAGAGTTTATAACTCAAGTAATTGGCTGAGATCATGAGCAAGCAGTGCAAAAAGAGTCAGACTATATTATCTTACTTTGATGACAAAGAAGATCAAAACACAGCCAGAAGAAGACAATGAAGCCAAAGCTCCTACATCCAAAGCCTCCAAGAAAAATATGAATTGGTCCCAGGCCACTGAAGAGCTCAAAAAGGATTTTGAGAAACAAGTAAGAGAAGTAGAGGAAAAACTGAGAGAAAGGAGACCCAAAAAAATACTAACCCAAATGGCAAAAGAGGTCCAAAAAGCCAATGAGGAGAAGAATGCCCTCAAAAGCAAAATTGGCCACATGGAAAAGGAAGTCCAAAAGCTTACTGAAGAAAATACTTCTTTAAAAATTGGAATAGAGCAATTGGAAGCTAGTGACTTTATGAGAAATCAAGACACTGTAAAACAAATTCAAAAGAATGAAAAATAATAGAAAACAATGTGAAATATCTCATTGGAAAAATAACTGACCTGGAAAATAGATCCAGGAGAGAAACCTTTAAAATTATTGGACTATCTGAAAGCCATGACCAAAAAAAGAGCCTAGACATCATCTTTCAAGAAATTATAAAGGAAAACTGCCCTGATATTTTAGAACCAGAAGGCAAAATAGAAATTGAAAGAATCCATTGATCTCCTCCTGAAAGAGATCCAAAGGAAAACTCCTAGGAATGTTGTAGCCAAATCCCAGAATTCCCAGGTCAAGGAGAAGATATTGCAAACAGCCAGAAGGAAACAATTCAAATATCATGGAAACACAATCAAGATAACACAAGATTTAGCAGCTTCTACATTAAGGGTCTGGGGGGCATGGAGTATGATATTCCAGAGGGCAAAGGAATTAGGACTACAACCTAGAATCACCTACCCAGCAAAACTGAGTATAATCCTTCAGGGTAAAAAATGGTCATTCAATGAAATAGAGGACTTTCAAGCATTCCTGTGGAAAAGACCAGAGCTGAATAGAAAATTTGACCTTCAAATACAAGACTCAAGTGAAACATGGAAAAGGTAAACAGGAAAGAGAAATCATAAGAGACTTATTAAGGTTGAACTGTTTATGATCCTGCAGGGAAAGATGATATTTGTAACTCATGAGTGCTTTGTCAGTATTAGTGTAGTGGGAGGGGAAAATTATATGTCTGCATAGATAGATAAATAGAGGGCATAGGGTGAGTTGAAGATGAAGTGGTGATATCTGGAAAATAAAATTAAGGGCTGGGAGAAGATTGTACTTGTGGAAGGAGGAAGGGAGAAGTAGAATGAGGTAAAATATCTCACATGAAATAGACAAGAAAAGGCTTTTACAGTGGAGGTGAAATGGGGGAAGGTGAGAAGGAATGAGTGAATCTTATTCTCATAGGATTTGGCTTAAGGAGGGAATAACATACACAATGGGTTATGGAAATCTATCTTACCCTACAGGAAAGTAAGGGAGGAAGGGGACCATAGAGCAGGGGGCTGATAGAGGGGAGGGCAGATTGGGGGAGGGGATAATCAAAAGCCAACACTTCTGAGGAGGGACAGGGTCAAAAGAGAGAATAGAATAAATGGGGGGTAAGATAGAATGAAGGGAAATATACTTAGTTTTTCACAATAAGACTACTATGGAAGTGTTTTGCATGACTACACGTCTATAACCTGTATTGAGATGCTTGCCTTTTCAATGAGGGTGGGTGGGGAGGGAGGAAGGGAGAAAGTTTGTAACCCAAAGTTCTAAAACCACATGTTAAAAATAAAAAAAATAAAAATATAAACAAACAAAAAGAAAGAAAAGATAAGTAGGCTTTCATAGATGAAAAAGTTCAGCTATAACAGGTGTTTGGCATATGGACAATGACCTATTTATAACATGAGAGACTGTTGGCTACAGATCAATTCATGAACTGAAAGAGAATGTAGGATTTGTTTTACATAGAAAAATTACAAAAAAAATAAATTCAAAGTCAGAGCACCTTTGAAGGATGGGCTTGGAGGAAGCATTTTAGGACATGTCAGACAGAGTCAGACACAGATTTTAACAACAGAGTTCTGACCACATGAAAGGCATGAACTTAAATATTTAACAAATTAGAAATTTGGACTCAAGGGCTTAAGAAAATTTAATTCCAGGGACAGCTAGGTGGCACAGTGCATAGAGCACTGACCCTGAGGTCAGGAGGACCTGAGTTCAAATCCAGCCTCATACCAAACACTTGACACCTACCAGCTGTGTGACCCTGGGCAAGTCACGTAACCCCAACTGCCTAAAAAAAAATGTAGGAACTCCATTTCCAGGAACTCCAAGATTGTAGATGCTTTACTGTACAATGGATGAAAACCTGTCATAAAGCAATTTCCTTTAGAATAGCACATCCAACTTCAATTATACATTTGTCATGTCCCCTGAAGCTTCACAAATCATGGGAAGAGAGTTGAGGTATATTATTTTGAGAACATGGTATGTCTTCAGTGTAGATGTTAATTTTGGAATAGGAAATTATATGAGATGAATATGCTACACCCTCAAGAAAATTACATATCAAGCTTTTGCTGAACTACCACAAACTCAAAATCACCATCATTTGCATAGGTCTTTACAGAAATGAACTTGAGTTGTGAGTCTATGGTGGAATAGAATGTGCAAAATCCTGTTGATCTATGTGGCTTTACTACAAAGACTGCTCTAATATTATAATTGAGAGAATATCTAGTTGTACCAAGTTGTCAGTAAAACACATTTATTATACACTTACTATGTGCCAGACACTGTACCAAGTCCTAGGGATAAAAAAATTGGCAGAATATTTCATATTTTAGTGAGTCAATGTACAAAAAGTTACATATTTATAAGATACATATAATATAAATGATGGAAGGTGATCTCAGAGGGAAGGAACTGACAGTTGGGGGTACTAGGAAAGACTTCTTATAGAAATTGGAATTGGACCTGAGTGTTGAAAGAAGCCAGGTAATTCAGGAGGCAAAGATGAAAAAGAAGAGTATTCTACATAGAAAGGGCAATAAGTGAAAATGTACAGAGTAGGGAAAAAGAGTGCCATGTGCAAGGGGCAGCAAGGATTTTGGAGCTGTTGGATTGTAAAGTATGTGAAAGAGAGTAAAGAATTAAAAGACTATAACAATTGGAAGGAGCAAGGTTGTGAAGATCTTTACAAACTAAATAGAGGATTAGATATTTGATCCTGGATTTAATAGGGAGACACTGGAGCTTAGTTACCGTATAAAGTGAATTGGGTCACCATGACATGGTCAGATCAGAACTTTAGGAAAATAAATTTGTCAGAGGAATGGAGCATAGGTAGGAGTTGAGAAAGACTTCAGGCAGGGAGACAAATCGAAAAAGATATAATAGTCTAGACATGAAATGATGGATGCTTATAGCAGAGTGAAGGCTGTATGGAGCAGAGAAATAAGAGATACTGTGCATGTATAAACATGAAGACTTGACAAAGATTGGATATGTAATTTGAGTGCAAGTGAGGAGTCTGGGATGATATCTTGGTTGTGAGCTTAGGTGACTAGAAAGATAGAGGTTTTTTTTTTTTTTTTTTCCAAGGAGGTAGAAAGTAATTTCTCTTTTAGATATATTGAGTTTGGGATATTTATGAGATATCCAGTTAAAGATATGCAACAAGAAGTTAATGGTGAGATACTGGAGTTTAGGAAAGAAGGTTAAATAGTTCTGAGAATCATCTGCATAGAAATGGTAATTGAACTAATAGGAACTGATGAGGCCATTAAAATTGACAAAATAGAGTGATAACAGAAGAAGGATCAAGAAAGATAATTGGGGGACAACTGCAGTTAGTGGGTGTGATCAGGAGGAAAATCCAGCAAAGTTAACTGAAGAATATTCAGACATGTAATGGGAGAAACAGGAGATAATTAAAAGGAAGAAGAAGTAGTAGTAGTAGTAATAGTAGTAGTAGTAGTAGTAGTAGTAGTAGTAGTAGTAGTAGTAGTA
>NW_020954585.1:15125610-15132169 GCF_900497805.2 Vombatus ursinus
TAGTAGTAGTAGTAGTAGTAGTAGTAGTAGTAGTAGTAGTAGTAGTAGCAATAGCAGTAGTAATAGGAAGAGGAAGAGGCAGAACAGAAGTGGGATCAGGAGCAGGAGGAGAGATACAAATATGAGGAGGAAGAGGAGAAGGACAGGGAGGAGGAGAAGGAGAAGGAGGAAGAGGACTGCTGATGATAAAGTTGAGTCATGATCAAGGTTGTTAAAATTACTCCTTTTTCCTATTGACTCATACTTCTTTGATGGGTTTCCTGAATCAAATTTTCCTTCTGTGATCTGGGAAGCTGTATCAAAGGAGCTATAATTCTTTTGTAGAAAGACAAAATGAATGAAGATTATGTGTTGCCTGGATAATGGCATTCATTTGGATGGACAACTTATAAAGGACTGACATTTCAATTGGTCAAAGAGTTGAATACAGAATTGACAGGAGGAAAGGAATGGGTTGGATTGCAAGATTCCTTTAAAAACTCAAAGCTTCTCCCAAAAAACAAAAGTCTACTTTTAAATGCCAATATAATTCCACTGTTGCTATATGATTTTGAGAAATGAAGTAAGGTAGGATCTGAAGAACTACTTATAAATGTAAAACAGGAACCACTGGAAAGGCACGTGGTAAGTTTGATCAGATGCAAAATATAATTTATGAGAATTTTTAAAATTAGTTAATTTATTTTTACTTTTCAACAATAACTTCCACAAGATTTTGAGTTCCAAATTTTCTCCCCATCTCATCCTTCCCCTCACCCTAAGACAGTGTGCATTCTGGGTTTTGTTTTGTTTTTTGGTTAGGCAATGCGGTTAAGTGACTTGCCCAGGGTTACACCAGCTAGTAAGTGTTATGTGTCTGAGGCCAGATTTGAACTCAGGTCCTCCTGAATCCAGGGCCAGTACTCTATCCACTGTGCCACTTAGCTACCCCAATAGCATGCATTCTGAATACCCCTTCCCCAGTCTGCTTTCCCTTCTATCACCCCCCATTTTCTATTATTTTCTTCTCCTTCTATTTTCCTGTAGGATAGGATAGATTTCTATATCCCATTGCCTGTATATCTTATTTCCCAGTTGCATATGTGAAAACATTTTTTTTAACTTTTGTTTTTAAAACTTTGGGTTCCAAATTCTCTCCTTTCCTCCCTCCCCACCCACCCTCAATGAAAAGGCAAGCAACTCGATACAGGTTATACATGTGTAGTCATGCAAAGTACTTACATAATAGTCATGTTGTGAAAAACCAACTATATTTCTCTTCATCCTATCCCACCCCCCATTTATTCTTTTCTCTGCTATGACCTTGTCCCTCCTCAAAGATGTTTGCTTCTGATTACCCCCTCCCCAAATCTGCCCTCCCTTCTACCAACCATCCCCTCTTATTCTGTTCCCCCTTATTTTCCTGAAGGATAAGATAGATTTCCATACCCAATTGAGTTTATATATTGTTCCCTCTTTAAGCTGAATCAGATGAGAGTAAGATTCATTCATTCTCTCTCACCTTCCCCTACTTCCCGTCCTCTGTAAAAGCTTTTTCTTGTCTGTTTTATATGAGATAATTTATCCAATTCTACCTCTCCCTTTTTTCTTCTCCCAATATAATCTTCTCTCACCCCTTAATTTTATTTTTTTAGATATTATCCCTTAATATTTAATTCATGTTGTGTCCTCTCTATCTATTGATATCTATTGATATTGATAAATAGATAGATAGATAGATAGATAGATAGATAGGTAGATATTCCCTCCAATTACCCTAATACTGAGAAAGGTCTTATGAGTCACAAATATCATCTTTCCATGTAGGAATGTAAATAGTTACACTTTAATAAATTCCTTATGCTTTCTCTTTCCTGTTTAACTTTTCATGCTTCTCTTGAATTTTGTATTTGAAAGTCAAATTTTCTATTCAGCTCTGGTCTTTTCATCAAGAATACTTGAAAGTCCTCTATTTCACTCAATATCCATGTTTTCCCCTGAAGAATTTTTTTCAGTCTTGCTTAGCAGGTGATTCTTGATTGCAACCATAGTTCTTTCGATCTCTAGAATATCATATTCCAAGCCCTCTGACCCCTTAATATAGAATCTGCTAAATCTTGTGTTATCCTGATTGTGTTCCCACAATACTTGAATTGTTTCTTTCTGGCTGCTTGCAATATTTTCTCCTTGACCTGGGTACCTTGGAAATTGGCTACAATATTCCTAGGATTTTTCATTTGGGGATTTCTTTCAGGAGGTGATCAGTGGTTTCTTTCAACTTCTATTTTACCCTCTGGTTCTAGAGTGTCAGGACAGTTTCCCTTGATAATTTCTTGAAAGATGATGTCTAGGCTCTTTTTTTGTTCATGGCTTTCTGGTAGTCCAATAATTTTTTAATTCTCTCTCCTGGATCTATTTTCCAGGTCAGTTGTTTTCCCAATAAGATATTTTACATTATCTTCTATTTTTTCATTCTTTTGGCTTTGTTTTATAATTTCTTGATTTCTCATAAAGTCATTGGTTTCCATTTGCTCCATTCTAATTTTTAAGGAAGTATTTTCTTCAGTGAGCTTTTGGACTTCCTCTTCCATTTGTCCAATTTGGTTTTTTAAGGCATGCTTCTCCTCATTGACTTTTTGTATCTCTTTTGCCATTTGTTTTAGTCTATTTTTTAAGGTGTTATTTTCTTCAGTATTTTTTTGGGTCTCCTTTAGCAAGCTGTTGATTTGTTTTTTTTTTTTCTTGCATCACTATCATTTCTCTTCCCAATTTTTCCTCTACTTTCCTTACTTGCTTTTCAAAATACTTTTTGAGCTCTTCCATGACCTGAGACTGATTCATATTTTTCTTGGAGGCTTTGGATATCGGAGCTTTGACTTTGTTGTCTTCTTCTGGTTGTATGTTTTAATCTTCTTTGTTACCAAAGAAAGATTCTATAGAGAATGTACTGTCCCAAGCTTGTAGGGTTCATACAGCTGTTTTCAGAGATACTTCCAAGGACCTGTAAATTTTCAGTTCTTCCATGATCTATGGTGAGGTATTTAATCCTTTCCTGGCCTATGCTGTGGTCTATGAGTGACCACAAACACTCTTTTTTGCCTTGGAACTGTGAGAAGGATTCTCTATCCACCATCACCACAAGTTCCACCATGCTCCTCTGCACCCCAGGACTTCCTACCACCATGGACTGCAATTCACATCCAAGCATAGGCAAAGCAAGAGAATCCTGCCTGAGCACCAGCAACAAGATTCCTGCACTCCCCCTCTGATTAGCTGCTCAATCCCCTTCTGCGGGCCAGGAGCTCTGGAAGTAGCCACCACCCTGGGGCTGCACCAGGACTGGGGCCAGACCAACCTCCTCTCTCACTACGATTTAACAGACCTTTTCTACTGACCTTCTATGTTGTTTTTGGCATTTGTCAGTTGAGATGTCTGGAAAGCACTACAGCTGTTAGTGATTCTGTTCCCTGAGGCCATCTCTAGGTTCACTCAGGCCTAGTCTTTGCTTGTGTGTCCCATGCTAAACTGCCCTGCTCTCCTATCCTGGTGCAATAGACCTTTCTCATCAACCATCCAGGTTGTCTTGGGCTGGAAATTTGTTTCACTCTGTCTTTTTTGGGGTTCAGTTGCTCTAGAATTTGTTTAGACCCATTTTTATAGGTATTTGGAGGGGTTAGGGGACAGCTCAAGCAAGTCATTGCTTTTACTCTGTCATCCTGGCTCCATTCTGTCCATGAGAATTTTTGAGGAATAGAGGTAAAAAATGCCGTCAAGAAAATATATGATAAGAAGAGAAAATGAATTAGTGACTTGCTATTTGGAAATTTGGAAACAAATTTCCAGCCCAGGAAAACCTGGATGGTTTATTGGAAAGGTCTGTTGTGCCAGGATGGGATTGGAGCACAGTTCAGCATGGGCTGCACAGGCAAAAACCAGGCCTCAGTGAACCAGGAGCAGGCATCAGGGGAGTGAATCATGGGCAGCTGTGGTGGTTTCCAACCTTCTTAACCACAAATGCCAAAAACAATTTAGAAGGTCAATAGGAAAAGTCTGTCAGATCACAGTGAGAGAGGAGCATGGTCTAGCCCTAGTCCCAGTGCTGCCCCAGGGTGACAGCTGCTTCCAGAGTTCTTGGCCCACAAAGAGCTCATCAAGCAGCTGATTATAGCTGTATTGAGTGAGGATGAGTGCTGGCATGGTGGAGCTTGTAGTGGCTATGGAGCTAGAATCCTACTCACAGTTTCAAGGCAGAAAAGAGTTCATGAGGTCACTCATAGACTACAGCACAGGCAAGGAAAGGAGTAAACTCTTCACCTTTGATCATATCACCTTGGAAGAACCAAAAATTTACAGGTCCCTAGAAGGATCTCTGAAAACAACTGCACAAAACCCCGAAGCTTGGGACAGTACATACTCCACATGGGATGCAGACCCCTACCTTAACAAAGTCTGGGATCATGAGCAAACAGCACAAAAAAAAGTCAGGCCATAGAATCTTACTTTGGTGAGAAAAAAGATCAAAAATTACAACCAGAAGAAGACAACAAAGTCGAAGCTCCTATACCCAAAGCCTCCAAGAAAAATATGAACTGGTCCCAGGCCATGAGAAAGCTCAAAAAGGTTTTGAGAAGCAAGTAAGAGAAGTAGAAGAAAAACTGGGAAAAGAAATGAGAGTGATGAAAGAAAATCATGAAATTCATCAGCAGTCACTTTTAATTAATAGCAAAAAGGTAGAATTTCACATGCCTACATACAACTTGTATTATGGGAAAATAATTCAGTATTTTAAAATTATAAACTTTGGCTTCCAGCATCTTATTTATGTAATATGACTTTGCAGATATAAACATGATAAATTTATTTTCTTCCTTTGTATGCATTGAATTTTAAATAAAACAACAAAAACCAAAAGTGAACTTGAAATAATTTTCCCCCTCAGAATCATCTAATTTCAACAATTTGTCCCTTATTTCAAGGTATTTCACTTTGGTATTGGAGACTGTTTCTCTTGGGCTCTACAAATATTTTTCAGACTTAAATATTCTTTAATGGTTTTGAATACTACCACTACTCCTGGGTAAATTGTGTAAAAAATGACATCTTCTTGATTCCTATAGGTATCCACCATATGTCCTTATATTCTTTGTTCATCTGTGACTACTTAAAATAGTTGAGGGTCCTTCTAATGCAGAGAATAGCTCTATCTCAAAGCCTGCTGTAATAAAGACTTCTAAAATAACTCAACAAGTAAAGAGTACTGAATTTTTTCTGAAGTGATGGGGGGAAAAGTGAACACCATTGGAAAAAAAAATTGCACATGGTTAGAATGTGCATTAAGACAAACCTTATTAATGAGTTGCCTTGTGACAATGATAAGATTACAGAGTATTCCAGTGTAGCGTCTCTGGCTATCCCTATAGTGCAGAGAGATCATTGGATAAATTACTTATTTCTAAGTCTGTGACAGTTCTAAATACCTCATAATAAAATGATTATTTTTGGAAACCTAGGTAAATAAATAGGAAGATGAGACAAGCAGTTTTGGCACAGACATGAAACAAGATAGCCAAACACAATCTTCTCTTCCACTTCTTTCATCTAAAACCAGGTCACCACTTTCCACTTCAATCAATGAAAGATCACATTAATAGTTTCATGTTGTTCCAGCATCTAAAACATCAGCTTTTTTTCATGTTAAGAAATGTTTAGTATGTTAATGATTAACATGTTAGTATGTTTTTATGTCAATGTTTAAATGTTAAGCAATGTTTTATTTTAAGTATGTTTGCTTTTGTCTCACTCCCATCAATAGTTTGACAAGAAATGTATATCGCTGATAATACCCATTATACCCATGAGTCTCGAATTTCTTTTGGCACAAGAAACTCCCTTTATTTTTATGGAGTCACTTCCCCAAATTGTGTGTCCTCTTTTCAGTTTACCAATGTTCTTTTACAGATTTAAAAAAAAGTTTCTTATGGATACTGTTAGAATCTAAGCTCCTTGAGGACAAGAACTCTCTTTTGACTATTTTTGTATTCCCAGTGCTTAGCACAGTGCCTCACATGTCCTAGATTTTAATACATTTTTATTGACTGACTGATATGGTCATAAATTTGGACTTTAGATATATAAACATAATGATAGGTCAATTAACATAGTAATAGTTGGAAGACACGTACTGTATGCCAAATATGGGATATCAGTGCCCTACAGTAAAGTACTAGCACTTGAGTGTCCAATCTAGTTGTAGAACTGCTGAGATTTACAACAATCAATGGAACACAGTACATTCCCCTGTAAGTCAGAGTCAAAGTAGCCACCTCAATGTCACTATCAGTTTGTGGAACAGGTCTGCTCAAATGTAGCTGTTAGAGAGGAAGTAAGGCATCACCAGATCATACTGGACTGTTAAGAAACAGACTGTAAGTTAATCAACATAGATTTGGGGGACCAAGTATTGAAGAACAAGTCAAATGAAGCAATTAAGGATAGTGCGGATTTTGGCTGGGGTAATACTATTTATGAGTCTTCCTTCCTTCCTTCCTTCCTTCCTTCCTTCCTTCCTTCCTTCCTTCCT